>NW_007726692.1:362110-406853 GCF_000696425.1 Galeopterus variegatus | reverse complement strand
GTTTTTTTTTTTTTTTTTTTTTTTGTAACTTTGTATACATTAGATGTGACCTGAGAAATTTGTATGGCTGTAAAACCTACTTTTTAAAAAATAATAATAATGATAAAAAGGTAGAAGGAAAGATTTTGTTTATCATAAAATTATACTCAAACTCCTTTTTGTGTGTTTTTCTGTATTCTGAGTAGTCATGGTACATATATATAGTAGTAAAATCATTTGAAGAAAATTAATAAAGCTATTATATTGCACACCATACTTTAAAATTATCAGCCAAAGTACATCTTTCAAGTATTAAAAAAGGTTCATTATGAATTTTTTCTCATCTCAGACAGCCTAAACATGCATTCTCAAGGAACAGGTTTACTCCCTCATTTATGCTAAATTAATTAATTGACTAATATGCAGACAGAAATAAATGATATAAACATTGAAAATCTTTATATCATAGCAATGTAGCTCATAGAAGGTATCAAACATTCATTCGCAGTGTGTACATGTAGAAAAGTATTTCTGTCTGTACTTCACAGCTGATTTCCATTCAGATTAAATTTTTTAACACCCTGCTGAGACCTTAATTTTGGACTTTTAACCTCCCAAACTTTGAGAAAATAAATTTCTGTTGTTTAAGCCACTCAGTCAGTGGTATTTTTCATGGCAGCCTGAGCAAACAAATGCACTAATTTATAGTCTTTGTACTCACAACTAGTCGATCATCTAGGTCTGTCAAATCTACCCATAAAATATCTTTCAAATGCCTGCTCTCCTTTCTGTTCCCACTATTGCTACCTTAGTTTGGGCTTTATTTTTCTTACTTGAAATATTCCAATAACCTTCAGCTCATCTTCATTCGAATAAAAGCCTTTATACTCACACTACCAAACCCACTAGATTCAGAATAAAATTTATTAAGCAGTTCTGAACAATTAGTATAAAGTGTAGAAAATACACTGCGAAATGTGGCTATGCTTACATGAATAATGAAAGAAATTTGATAGGTTTGGATAAATGTATAAACTCTTGAAAATACAAATTGTGGTGGTAAAAGAGAAGCAGTTTCACTGCTACTTCATAATAAGTAAACAGTTTTACTGTGGTTTTAGATGAGGAAAGGAATCCAGGATTGTAATCACCATCTATTAATCTTTAATCAATAAATTATCTTTGTGGTAAAGAATAATGCTACGTTATTCACTGAATCAAGAGCAAAGAACATGCTGAATTAGAAATTGAGGTTACTTCTATTTAAGTGGCCATTACTGTCCACTACTAATAATATTCATTTAGCCAATTTATACCCGAGCTAAGACAGATTCCTCTTAATAAAAGAGCAATATTCATATTCCCATATAATTGGAGGATACCTCTTTTTTTCAAAATGTATGTATAAAATTATTAAGAATAACTACCTATACAGGCACTCGAGCAGAGCATATATTATTTCTAATTCTCACAGTAGTCCTCCAAGGTAGGTCTTATGATTGCCATTTTATAGATGAGGGAACAGATTCTCAGATGTTAAGGCACTTGTTCAGGGCCTGGCAGTATCTTCTGTCTGACATTAGAGTTAAAGCTAGTTTTGCATGCCTCAAAGCCGTTGTTCATTCCACTGATACCTGTGTTTCTCAAAAATGTTTATCACTCATGTACTATCATCACAATATTTTCCATCTCTGTAGACAATACACACTATTATTTATTTAATACTTCTAAATTAACTGCAATGCACTTTGCTTTGGGCAGCGGCGGTGACAGGGTGAAGTAGGCTAACTATTGTAGAAATCCACAAAGCCATGAAATCACCAGTTCTATAAGCTCGTTCTATTATTTTTAACACACATTCAAATAAATAACTTCTTAAAAACTCTGTCAGTGTAATACCTTAAATGATCTTGCATAACCCCAAAGGAATAATTGCCATACTTGGGAGACACTGCCAGCTGCCTGTCAAATACCGACAAGGCATTCAGATACGGATGCCCTGAAGGCAGTTCAAAATGTGGGTCTGTTTACAAATTTGAGTCTAAATTAGAAATTTGGAATTAGAAGTTATGGACCTATATAAAAATTAACACTATAAGAGCATATGTGATGACTAAGGAATAATGTACAGTAAGTAAATTTAGAAAGACTAAAAAGATCTTAGAAAATGTTTACATTTAAGGGAGATGAAGATAAAACATAGATTCTATTAGAGTTTATAGTACATAAAGGGGAAATTATTAATACAATTATATGCAGTATAGGCTTACTGAGAGAAGGATTGAGGAAATTTCACAGAATTTTATGATTAGATGATTACGAGAGATTTTATTTCTAGAATAGGTTTAAAACAAACTTCAAGAAATTAAGGTGTGAGAGGCAGCACTGACTCATCATTTAAGAAATTTGGATTATGTCCACGCAAGATATTCTTGTGATTGGTGAGATGGAGCATGTTCACAGACTGAAAGCAAGAAGTGAGTGGAGAGAGATTTAAGATGAAAAGGAAAAATAAATGTTGAGAAAAATGTCTCAAAGAAAATAAGGGGGAGGGAAGAGCATGAAGGATACAAGTAGGAGTTTTAGCAGGGAAGGATACTTATTATTTAATACAGGAAAAGATGGTTAAAACCTAGAAATCTTAGGTAGAAAAAAGTGAAGTTTTGTGGCATTGCTTGACCTTATTAGCAAAGAGAGGCATCTGCTGAAAGAAAAAAAAAAGTGATGATGAGTTTGGGGGCTTGAAGAGTAGAAAATGTTTGAACAGCTGCTTTGTGAAACGTAATAGGGAGACAACACTGATAAATAAAAGGATTGCCAGGCAACAGGGATGGTTCACCTGAGGTTAGATAACATGAACTTGTAGAATATCCAATTAGCCTAGTTTCATGAATTTCTGCATCGATGCTTCACAGTTCAGAAGTGGAAGCTGACAAAGCAGAGTGGGAATTCACTTAGAGTTGAGAAAAGACAAGTCATGGACAATAAAAGATCAGGAGGATGCTAGCAAGAGAATCGCTGACATAATTGGTCATGTTTATGTGAAGTCAGATGACAGAAATTCAATCAGGAAAATTGTGAGGATGCTAAATATTTAATCAAAATGTGAGCCGAATAAATCTCAGTGGGAGTGGGGAAATGCAGATATGTGTTTGGGTGAAAAGAGGGAATTCAGAACTTGAGATCTGGGAGAAAAATATTTCTGAGTAATGGGGGTATATGGTATGACCCAGTGGTGGGTGGCCAAAGTAAAGAAGGGCTCATAGTCACTGAAGATAAGGAGCTCAAGGAATCATGATGTCGTAAAAAGTCATCACTGTGCTTCAAAAAAATCACAGTGCTTTAAAATTCTGGATTCTATTTTGTCTATGCCCTTGACCATTAGAAAAAGTATTTTCTCTGGAGAGCTAGATTGACCCTTAATAATATGCTAGATATATTATGTATGAGTATGGACATTAAATTTTAAACATCTCTTGTTATTAAAATACATAAAAATCCCTATGCTACATATCTTTCCTCTATGGTAATAGCTATCATAGCCATAAGGAAGACATTCCCTGCCCTCAGAGAACCTATGATCTTGTGGAGAAGACAAAAATATATTCAACCATAATATAATATGATGTATACATATTCATTAATTTTATGTTCACATTTTATAGACCCTCAAATCATATTTAATTTGTACAATTTTCAACAGCCCTTCACTTGCTTCTTCTATGGGATACACTTGAACTTTTACTTTGTATGTAATGTAAATCTTGACATCACAATTTTCATTCAGAGCTTATGATTGTCTCATATTTCTGTGCACCTACCAAAGCTTTTATTACTATGTTTCTGAAAAGTGGCATTAACTTGCTTTGTCTAAGAGTGCTTACTATTTTAAAATTAGGTAAGGTTCATGAATTATGAGAGAAGAATACAAATTTATTTAGAACAAGTAAAAATCCACACATGCAAAGAGGAAATATGAAAATCTGACCCTCAATTCTGGAAGTTCCAAACCCCACAATCCGTTGTTTTTCATTAAAACGTTTTAAGGTATTCAAAGTTCTGAAGCACATAATTTTCTTTCAAAATGAGATCACCCAGTCTACTTGAATATTATGACTCACCAGTGATTTAGGGCCTCTGTCATTGTTTGAAAGTATTGCTCTACATTTGTCCAGGGTTAAGGATTTGAAGTATAACAGCTATTCAGTGTTTATGACATGCTTATTACCAAGGAATACTAAATGATAATGTATGATTTACAATTCAGAACATGCACAACCATAGCAAACTTTAAAAACACTCACTCTTTTAAAATAATGGTTCTCAGACCCAATTATGCATCAGAATCACCTAGAAACATTTGAAAATATATATCATGTTACTGGACTTTATCCAACACTTACTGAAATTAGAAGCCCTAGGGATGGAACTTCAAATGTCTATTTTAATAAGTCCTCCTGTTCATTTCTATGTCATACATGGACTTGTGTTTTGGAAATATTGTTGTAGAGAAGTTATCCAACACAGGGTTCATTTTAAAAGTGATATTTTCATAGTCATTTAATGATTATTAAGTAATTTAATTCTATTTTTCATTATTTTAGAATAATATCATATATCTCACAATTAAAATGTTACAGACCATCTAGTACAATGTCATTCCCAGTGTAGCAATAATACCTTCTGCAATATCCTTGGTCTTCCAGCATCTGCTTGCAAACATCAAGCATTCATTGGGGATGGCCTCCATGGCCTACTACACAAAAAATCTTTTCTTAAATAACAGCTTTGTTTGAGATATAATTCACATATCATAAAATTCCCTCTTTTAAAAATATATATTTCAGTGGTGTTTAGTATATTCACAGAGCTGTGCAACCATCACTACTATCTTTCAGAAAATTTTCATCATCCTCAAAAAGAAAGCCATTAGCAGTCTCTCCCCTATTCCCACCACACCTCACTCCTACATAATTACTAATTTACTTTCTTTTTCTATGAATTTGCCCATTAAGGATATTTCATATTAATGGAATCATATTGCATGTGGGCTTTTATATATGTTATTTAGCATGTTTTCATGGTTCACTCATGTATCATGTACCAGTACTTCATTCAATTTTACTGCCCAATGATATTCCATTTTTTGGTTATTTGAGGGTTTTTTGTTTTGTTTTTTTTTTTTACTTTTTTACTATTATCAATAATGTTGCCATGAACATTCATGTAAAATCTTTGTTTGGACATAAGTTTTCAATTTTCCTGGGGATATTCTTGGGTGTGGAATTACTGGGTCATCTGCAAAATCTATGTTGAGCTATTTGAGAAACTACCAGACTTTTAATTTTGTTTTATTTTTAATTTTTTATTGATTATGCGTATCCATGAGGCACAAAGCTGACTGTCACCAACTGTGCCCAAAATGTGATGACCAGATTAATACTAAGAGACTTTTTTTAAAAGTTTCTCTACCATTTTACAATCTCAGCAGTATTGTATGAGGGTTCTAATTTCTCAACATCCCTGCCAACACTTGTCTGTCCTTTTTTATGGTAAACATCATAGGGAGTATGAAATGGTATCTCATTCTGATTATCATTTGCGTTTTGTGATAGATAAAGATGTTGAGCTTGTTTTCGTGTGCTTACTGGCCACTTGTACACCTCTGGAGAAATGTCTATTCAAATCTTTTGCCCATTTTTAAAATTGGGTTGTTAATATTTTTGTTGTTAAGTTATAAGAGTCTTCATGTGAGGGTACTTCAAAAACTTCATGGAAAGATTCCTATTATCTTTTAATTCTATTTTTCCACAAACCTTTTGAAGTACCCTCATATATTCTGATATAAGTTCATTATGAGACATATGATTTGCAAATATTTTCTCCTATTCTATGTGCCTTTTCATACTTCCACTAGCATTATTTGCACCAGAGAAGTTATCAATTTTGATGAAATTTAACAACTTTTTTTGTTGTTGTTGCTTCTATTTACGGTGTTGTATTTGAAAAAGAAATTGTCTGTACCAAAGGCACAAATATTTACTCCTATGTTGTCTTCTAAGAGTTTTATTGTTTTAGTGCTTATATTTAGGTCTATGATCTATTTTAAGTCATTTTTGTAAAAAAAAAAAAAAAACACTTCCTTATATTGAACCCCCATCTGCTTGTGATAGCTATTCCCTCTGATCTTGGTGTTTTACTCTGAAATAGGAAATTAATGTATTCCGTTATCTACATAAGGACTATCAAATATTTTAATTCAACTATCATAACTCCCATTACTTCTTCAGAGTCCATATTTCTACAAGATTAAAGTCTCTTGCATCATCAATCATTTTTTGATGTCAGCACCTTATATTTGTGGGTAGAGACAAACTACGATGGCACTAGCTTATTTGTCATTCACATACCACTACTGACTCAGTCAACAAAACCTAGGTTGTTAAAAATATATTATAAACCATTTTATCAAATTTAATAACTTTTTCTAAAAAGAAGGAAAGAAAACCTGCAAAATCTCTCATCTCCACCTTTGAAATGTTTTCCACGTTCTCTTACAGTCCTTATTCCTGTGTAAAGATGTTACAGTTTAATTAGTATGCATTCAGTTTCAAATTCTTCTTCCACACTATTTAGAACATTCTCATTATCTTACACTTGATATACTGCAATAATCTCTTAACTACAGTCCTTAGATTCCAGCTCTTTGGCCTCTCGAATTGGCTCATCTTACTACAACTAGCTTCCTATTACCTAAACACCATTTTATAGACATTAGTTCCTTGCTCAAGTCTTCAGTTTCTCTCTGTGACCCTCAGAATAATGTTCAGGCATGCAAGAATCAGAAAAACCTATATTCAAATCCAAGCTCTTCTACTTAAAAGCTATGTGATTTGCAACGAGTAATCCAGTCTCAGCAAACCTCAGTTTCTTCATCTGTAAAATGGGTATCCTAATACCTACCTTGTAAAGTTACTATGAAAAATAATAGGACACAGTGCACAAATGAAAGACAACAAGAACAGCTACTATTCTATAATGTCTCAGAGTCTGCAAATTTATGCCATGAATATCCTCACTGTCACAACCCAGAACCCACCACAAATATCTACAAACTTATTGCTACACTCTTTCCCACTCGAGCCTAAATATAGCCTCTCTAAATAGCTTCTACCCCTTTGAAAACATTAAACATGCAAGACATTATTTGTCCTTCTAGATTTGTCCCAACCAATATTTTGTAACTTATCCCCCAATTTTCCCATGTGAAGATGTTCTAATGAAATGAATCTATGTGGAAGGCAGCTATGCTAACCACTATACCACCAACGCTAATGAAATGAATCTACGTGCTACTTTGAACATGTCTCACACCTTCCCTTTTCCATGACTTGCTCAGTCCACTTTCTTCAAGCAAAACATTTATTCACTCCTTTTTGTGTTCATCAAAAATTTATCCACCTGTCAGGATGTAAATAAAGTCTTCACTTCTTCCATGAATGTTTTCTAATCACCATCAGAAAAAAATGTTTCTCCTGTTGAACTGCTTTCCTTGCTCTATATACCTTATTATACTCTGTTCATTATTTTTGAATGTGGCTTTTGAGTTTAGGAACTATCATTTGAATTTTTAAAATGCCAAAGGCCATTCGGATCTAATACATTCATTTATGAAAATTCTGGATTTCTTAATTAAAGTGAGGGGAAAGAGGAGAGGAGAGGAGTTTTCCAGTCAAAGAGATGGTAAAAGAACAAAGGCCAACTTGGTAGCTCAGTGGGTCTCAACCTTTTTGAAACTCAACACATCTGAGGAATTTAACTCACATCTGTCAGAAACAGTGAGTAACCACCTCCCGTGCATTGCTTCTCATGGTGATTATGATGGTGGTGGTAGAGTGGGGTACTAGAAAGTAATATGTAGTTTGACAAAACCCCAGAAAGTAATACTGATATGCTCCCTGTCATGCCTGGGATTTGATTTTACTATATTTACAAGCTATTCAGCCTGTAACTGTTTCATGAGTGCTGGAAGAACACACACAACTCCTGGGACAGAGAGAGTGGGCTTTATTACTCATGGCACAACAAGGAGCATGAGCATCAACATTTTTACACAGGTTTTCCTTACACTCAAGTTCCACAGGAGCAAGATGGTATGACCCAGAAGGATACACACAAGGGAGTTTGCCTCACAGTTGGGAACATAGCGCTTGCAGAATCCACTGCTTTTGCGTCAAGCAGTGTGCAAGTATACTCTTTGGGAGTTGGGGAGGAGATATTACCATATCCCTCAAGTATGTTTATTGTAAACTCAACTCTGAAAAATGGCCTGGGTAAAGAGAAGTTGGGGCCTGTCATTCTTCACAGCTCAGCAAGTGTATAGGCACATAAATCCAAGGAGGACTTTCTCTTACAACACTCCTCCTGAACTTCCAGTTGTTGCTCTATAGTTGCTTTTTTCCCTATGGCCTAAAATCACCACAGTACTAATCCTGTGGAGACCAGACTCTGGTGAGGTAATTGTAGATCATCTTAATACAACCAGTCTGAGGTTTGCCTGCACTCCTATAAAGTAATCAGTTTTAACTATTTTTACCACTTTCTAATGTATTTAGATTTTTTTATACTTTAATTTTAATATGCAAGGATATCAAAATCTAACAGCATTTAATTCTCTCAAGAGGATTATCCCATTCTTGGTGACCATCAAGTATAAAATACTATCAATAAAGAATTAGGAATCTTGATTTCTATACTTGGCTGCAGTAACTTTGCAATCAAGAACATCCACATTGGAGGTTTCCACGAAAATGCTTTAGCTGCTCTTCCTGACACTGAGAAAAGAGACCGCGGTTAGATCAGCAGTATTTCCTCAAAATATACTTTGCAAATGTTAGTATAGATGTGCCATTAATTTACCAAAGAGGTATACAATATGGCATACTGGGCTTTATCATTAAAAAATATACTTAAAGATTGCCAAACTGGTAGCAAATAGCTGGTATTGCTTTTTTGCTGTTTATTTGCATGACCAAGCAAGGGTTTACATGAGTATGTTGCAAATAAAGCATTCCATCTAAATGCTAAGTAACTATAATACACAGTGAGCAGTTTTGAAACCCATGCCTCTTGTGTGCTAGCATTTGAAATTTTATTGAAATATTTTGACATAGTCGAATACAATCCCAGTATACACAGGTTAAAAATCGACAACCTTTTACTGTAAAATGCCAAAAATTTAAAACATTGAGAGATAACTAATATTTTTAAAAATCTGAAAGTATATTGTGTTCCACTTGGCTGAATGCTTTAAAAAGTCTCTGAATTTGAAGTGTTAATTATTCAATAAAGTGGAAAATTTTAGCCAGATCTGCAAATAATTTTCATTGGAAGGAAATTAAAAGTAAAGAGTAAAATTA
The DNA here is from genome assembly GCF_000696425.1 of Galeopterus variegatus. Lineage (NCBI taxonomy): Eukaryota > Metazoa > Chordata > Mammalia > Dermoptera > Cynocephalidae > Galeopterus > Galeopterus variegatus. The sequence goes on along the minus strand of NW_007726692.1, from coordinate 397,455 downwards.
AGTAACAATGGTTATAAATATTAAGAGACTACAGAGGAAATCAGAGACATAGCCATTCAATGTCTCTGCTTAAAAGTACCAGGTTTCTATCTAAATTTTTAGAAAAATTAAAATAAATTTCATGCCTAAATGAGTCATTAATTAAAAAATGTATTTTTTAACAAGACACCCAAATATTCAAAGATCCAGGTGCTATTAAAAAACAGAGACTCTAAGGGTATCAACAAAACACTAAATGTAAGTCAAAAAATAAGAAATTATCTACAAGAAGAGAGATTATAAGAATTTAAATCAGTTGACCAAAATAAGTGCTGAAAGGTTATATAATACTGTCTTTAATATTTAATGGTAGCAGAACAAATGAGTTATTATTTATTTCCTCTCATGGCAGACTAGGAGGAAAAACGTGAGAGGTTTAGGGTGGACATAAGGAAAAGTTCTCCCACTATAATGCCTGTTGACATTGAAACATGATGCCAGTTTGCTTGCCAAACATCTGATATTGTCTCTAACATTCGGGTATACAGATAGACTTTTGCAAAGTTCAGTAATATACTGTGTTCCTGTGATTACCTTCTTTTTTCCTGTATTTCTAGTTTATGTAAAACCCCAAACCAAACAATAATTCATACCAGAAGACAGCATCGTATGCCAGAGGATGGGAGGGACATATAACACTACCTCAGTTCTCACTCCTCTTCCCTCAGGTTCTGAAGGTGGTGTTTAGGGAGTATGGATGTATTGTCCTCCCAGAACTCACATGGAAATTTGATCCCCAATATGGTAGTGTTGGAAGCTGTTTGTGTCATGGGGGCAGACCCCTCATGAATGGATTAATGCTCTTCGTGGGGGGTGGGAGTACTGAGTGAGTTGTAATTTTATTAGTTCACATGACAGCTGGTTGTTTAAAAGACCCTGGCACCTCCTCTCTCTCTCTCTCTTGCTTCCTCTCACCATGTGATCTGCTTGTACCCAACAGCTGCCTGCCACTTTCTGCCATGAGTAGAAGCAGCCTGAAGCCCGCACCAGATGCAGCTGTCCCAGAATCGTAAGCCAAATAAACCTCTGTCCTTTATAAATCAACCAGTCTCAGGTATTCTATTATATCAACACAAAATTGACTAATACATAGCTGAGCTACAAATGCTTCACATGTATCGCTCCACCAATACCACACTGGCAATGTTTTAATATGGAATAAGGAAAGAGGGTAAGAGAAAGGTACAATATATTAAACAAACTTTTTTTTAGCACTGAGATTCTTATTTACATTGAGCTCTACAAAGATTAGCATACATATGGAGAACTTCAGGAAAAATCATGTTTTTACCTTATTGAACTTTTTATTTTCCTTGAAAAGTTGGATTGTGGTAAATTCTATTATTGACTTGTAATGTGCACAAATCTGTATATATTGAAACATGACAGCATGAAATTTATATAGAATATTAGAAAACACTTATTATATCACAATTGCCAATCATGAATTTGTGGGGTGGCATTAGAGTGAGGTTGCAAATATAATTTCCAAATGTATTTTCCATGTGGTTGGCCTAGGAATTTTCTTTATTTTCAAAGTGCTGCTTTTTGAAACTAATTTTTTTAAGAGTTAAGTTCTATAAGATTCAAAACTAGACTTGTAGTCTTGTATAGTTCACATAATGTCTAGATACTTTCTGGCACTTCATTCATGATATTTTGTAAATCTGGAGTTAGTAAAGGAAATAAGCCAATTTTTAAAGAATGAAATAATCAGCAGTTTCTGATGTCACCCTGACTACAATTCCCTAGTGAAAGGTCATTTGAAACATCCAGAATTGGACAACATATTTAAAGAGCCAAGGGAAAAATAATTTCTAACCTATGAATGACACTTTAGACAAAGATTTACTACCATAGGATATATGTTGGGGAACTAGCCTTTGACTGCCTGTTGCCTGAAATAACAAAGCTGGTTACAAAAAAACAATGGGAGTACAGGGAATTGTTGACAGTGGAAGAAAAACAGTATCATGAGATTTTCCAATCTATGCTGTAATGTTATCTAATGATAGAATTTCTCACCATTCTTTCGTTGAACCCACATATTTGTGAGAGAAAGCTTGGAATAATGAAGGCACATGCTAAAATGATGAGAGTAGGTTTCATTTGGGGATATAACTCTCAGAAGAGAGAACTTTTTATTTTTAATTTACAAATAGAGCTATGTGTCTCTATAAAAAAAATGCAATGAACTCAAAAATTATGGCTTAATCTTCTTGGACAATTCATGTAACTTTACATCTAAAATAATGCAGGTAACTTATGAATACTTATGTTAATTAATTATTATTTTTTTAATTTAACAACATGTATTGAGTGCCTAGTATGTACCAGATACTATGACAGGTGGGTAAATAGTAATGAAGAAAATGACATATTATCTGTCCCCAAAGAGTTTATAGCTTAGTCTAATTCATATAAATTTTGATATGGCCCTAGTAGAAATTTGACAGAATGTAAGTGATGTACACTGGTGACTGGATATTGCCTACTAAGTTATCTCACCACAGTTGAAAAGTCAAACATTTAACACAGAATCCTGATTTTTCCATTTCATTGATAGTGGATTCCATCTGTAAGGAGAGAATCAACCAAGCTAAACCAAGCTCTAAGGAGAAATCAACCAAGTTCAGTCAAATTGATGAATTAAATCAGAATGCTGATATTTTATATTAAGTGAAAAGCATAACTTCCATGCATTCTTGTGAATATATTAAGAGTGTATTTCCTGTAGGTAAGACATATGAAGGTAACTGGTAAACATGGAATCAGAACAAGAAAATCTATTAGATTAAGTTAGCAGAATGTATTCATTTCCAGTGGTGACAATATGTATGTATTATATTTAGTAGTCCTGCCTGATAGTAAACTCTAGCCATTTAAAATATAAATTTTGATTTTCTGTGTCATAGAATCCAAGATTTTAATGGTTTTCCTAATCCTCTGTCAAAATGTGTTGATTCTTTCTGTTTCTAAACAAATGAGTTAAGACATTTAAAAAATGCTTGTGAATTTAGAGCATTTCTTCAGTTGGCTAATCACATGGGTTCTCAGACAGAATGTGTGGAATAATAGGAATACAATCATTCAAATTAAAGATTATTGTGATCTCTTTAATGTGCTTTTTTACTAAACTTCTCTTATTGGATATACTTATAGATTTGCATGCGGTTGTAAGAAACAATCAAGAAATATTTCCTATATCTTTTTCCTAGTTTCCCTAAAGCAAACATCTTGCAAACTATAGGACATCATAACAACTGGACATTAACATTGGCACAGGCAGATTTTATCACAAGGATCCCTCCATTGCCGTTTTACAGCAATACTCACTTCCCTCCCCTGGTCTCTGGCACTGACAACTAGTAACCACTATACTATTTTCCATTTTCAGAATTTTGTCATTTAAAAATATAATACAAACTGAATCGCATAATATGTAAACTTTTGGGATTGGCTTTTTTCACTCAGCAGAATTCCCTGGAGATTCAGCCAGGTTTATAACTTTATATCTCTGTGTATTATTCCTTAGCATGGATGATTCACAGTTTATTTAACCAATTATTTACTGAGGAACATTTCAGTTTTTCCTAATTTGGGGATATTACCAATAAAGCTGCAATAAACATTCATCTACAGAATTTTGTGTGCACATAAGTTTTCACTTATCTAAGATAAATTCCCAGAAGTGCAATTGTTTTGTCATATACTAGTTACATTTTAAGATTTATAGGAAATTGCCAAACTAGTGTACAGAGTGATTGTACAACTTTACATTTCCACTAACAATGTATAAGTGATCTAGTTTATCCACATCCTGACCAACATATTGTTACTTTTAGGACTATCTCATTGTGATTATAATTGCATTTCCCTGATAGTCTTGTGATGCTGAACGTCTTTTCCTGTGCTTATTTGGAATTGTGTACTCTTTATTGTGAAATGTTTGTTCATATCTTTTTCTCATTTTCTAAGTAAGTTGTTTTTTATATATGCTATTGATGTTTGAGATTTTTTTTATGTCCAAGATCTTAATCATTTGTCAAATATATGCTTTGTAAATATTTTCTCCCAATCTGTAGCTGCACTTCATCATCATCACCATCATCACATGGGATTTGCCATGAAAATTTGTAAAAATTTTAATGGGATTAATTTACTATTTTCTCATTTATGGGTTTTATTTCGTCAAGTATAAGAACTCTTTGCTTAGCTCTACATACAGTAGATGTTCTTCTATGCTTTCTCTAAGAGTTTTATAGTTTTATATTTTACATTCAAATCATGGTCCATTTTGACTTAGCATATTTTCATATAAAGTATGAAGTTTGGGTTTTTTATTTCTTATGATTATTCAATTTTTCCAGTGCCATTTATTTGTTGAAAATGGTATTCTTCCTCTATTGAATTACATTTGAACTTTTGTGAAAATCAGTCGGGAATATTGTGTGTGTTCCTATGTTCTCTATTCTGTTTCACTGATCTATGTGTGTATCCCTCTGCCAATACCACAAAGCCTTTACTACTATGGATATATGGTTGGCCTAAATATCCAGCAAAGGGATTCTCCCCACTTTATTCTTCCTTTTAAGATTGTTTTAAATCTTTTGGCTCATTTCTGTACAGACTTTGGGATAAGTTTGTCAATATCTATTTTAAAAAACTTTCTGGGATCAAGTAAGTTAAAAAGAGATCATTAAGGTGGGCCCTCCTAATGGAATATCACTAATATCCATATATGAAGAGAAGATTAGGATATAGACACACAAAATGGAAAGGCCATGTGAAGACAGGGAGAATATGGCTATCCACAATCCAAGGAGGTAGGTCTCAGAAAAAACCAAACCTGCTAACAATTTAATCTCAGACTTCTAGCCTCCATAATTGTGAGAAAATAAATTTCTGTTGCTTAATCCACCAAATCTGTGGTGTTTATTATGGCAGTCTTAGTAAACTAATACGGTGGACATCTGTCCATTCTTCCCAAACTTAGGAGGACTGGTATGTATGATGTTACCTGTAGATTTTTTCTAGATGCTCCTTATGAAGTTGAAGTTCCCCCTTTATTATTTTTTGATAGTTTTTGTCATTAATGGGTGTTGGATCTTAATGGTATTTTTCTATGTCAGTTAATATGATCATATGAGTTTTTTTCTTTAGCGTGTTGATATGGTGAATTATACTTATCAATTTTTTTATTGTTGAACCAGCTTTGTATACCTGATATAAATTTTACCTGGTAAAGTCATATATTTCTTTTTATACATTACTGGATTAAACTTACTATATTGTTGATTTTTTTTCATATGAGTTCCTGAAAGGTATTGATCTATAGTTTTCTCCTTTTTATTATTATTTTTTTTAGCATCTTTGTCTGATTTTGTTATCAAGGTAATACTAACCTTATTAAATGAGTCAGAATTGTTCTCTCTTTTATTTTCTAGAAGTGAATACATAAAAGAGTTGTTATTTATTCTTTAAATATTTGGTAGAATCTATCAGTGAAATCATTTAAGCCAGGTATTTCTCTTTGGGGAACTTTTTAATTACAAATGCAATTTTTTTTAATGTTTATAGACCCACTGAGATTGTCTCATCTTGGTTACGTGTTGGCAGTTTGTGGCTGTCTTAGTAAGTTCAGACTGCCACAATAAAGTGCCATAGATGGGTGGTTTAAACAACAGAAATTTTTTGGCTCACAGTTCTGGAGGTTGGAAGTCCAAGATCAGAGTTCCAATATGGACACAGTTTGGTGACAGCTCTCTTCCTAGCTTGCCTATGTTCTCACATAGCAGAGAAAAAAAGAGAACAAGAGCAGGAGCAAGAGAGACAGAGAGAAAGATTGAGAGAGAGCAAGCTTTCTGGTGTCTCTTCTTATAAGGGTACTAATTCCACTATAAGGGCTCCACCCTCATGAGTTCATCTAAATCTAACTATTTTCTCAAGGCTCCATCTCAAAACACCATCACACTGGGAGCTAGGGCTTCGAAATATTCATTTTGGGGTGACACAATTCAATTCATGGCCGTAGTTTTGGAGGGAATTGATTAATTTCTTCCAAGTTGATAAATTTATAAGTAGAAAGTTGTTCATAGTGTTCCCTTATTATCACTTTAATGGTTACAGGCTCTGCAGTGATATCACCTGTTTTATTCTTGATCTTTTTAATGTGTTTATTCGCTCAATTATTGTTGTTAGAGTTTTATCACTTTCACATTTTTTTAAGAATCAACTTTTATTTCATTGTTTTTCTATATTGTTTTCCTTTCTCCAATTTCATTGATTTCTGCTCTTATCTTTATTATATCCTTCCTTTTATTTTCTTTTATTGAATTTGTTCTTTTTTTTACTATTTCCTTGAGGAATGAATTTAGATAATTGAGTTAAAATCTTTTGTCTCTTCTAATGTAAGCATTTAATACTCTTAAGTTTCTCTCTCAGTAGTAATTTACTGTGTTCCACATATTTTGATATGTTGCATTTTAATTTTCATTTAGTTCTATGTGATTTTTAAAATTCCATTGAGACCAACTCTTTGATGTACAAATGAGATAGAATATTATTGTTTAATTTCCACATGTTTAGATAATTTCCGGTTATATTTCTGTTATTGATTTCTAGTTTGATTTCACTGTATTCAGAGAACACACTCTGTATAATTTCAATTATTTTAAATTCATTGAGTTTCCTTTTATGTCTCCAGATGTGGTCTATATTGGTAAATGTTCTTTGTATGCTTGAGAAAAAAAAATATTCTGCTGGTGTTGGGTGGAGGGGTATATATATGTCAGTTAAAATTGTTTGATTGTGTTTTTCAGTTCTTCTATATCCTTGCTGATTTTCTCTCTGGTAGTTTTATCAATTACTAAGAGTGGGGTCTTGAAGTAACCAACTATACTGATGAATTAGTCTTTTTCTATTTTCTGCTCTATCAGTTTTTGCTTCAGTATTCTGAGGATCTGTTGTTTGATACACATACATTTAGAGTTGGTATATCTTCCTGGTTAAAATATAGTTTTATCATTGTGTAATATCTCTCTTTGTCTCCAATATATTTCTTTGCTTTTAAGTGTACCTGACTGGATAGTAATGTAGCCACTCCTGTTTTTCTTAAACTAATGATTGTGTCATATAACTTCTTCTACCTTTTAACTTTTAATTGTCCTATGTAGTTGCACTTAAAGTGAGTTTTTTGTATTCAGAACACTGTGTCTTATGGTTGGTGTATTTATACCATTTACATTTAAGGTGATTATTGATATGTTAGAGTTAAAGTCTGCAACTTTATAATTTGTATTGTTTCCTCTGTTTCCCATTCTTCAGTTTCTCTTCTTTTTCCTTCCTGTGGATTATTTGAATAGTTTTTTTAGGATTACATCTTGATTTACTCATAGTGCTATCTAGCATATTACTTTTATTTTTTTAGCGCTTAACTTTGGATCTTAGTGATTGTTCTAGGTATTACAATATACCCATATAACTTATCACTGCCTTTTTTTCATGTTTTATCACTTCAAGTAGAGTATAGAAACTTTACTTCCATTCACATATAATTTTAAATTGTAATTGTCTTTTTAAATATAAATGTCTTAAGTATTTACTCTCTCTATATAAAGAACCACATCAAATGGTGTTATAATTTGTTTTGACAACCAAATATTATTTAAATAACTAAAAAAAGTAGAATAGTTGATTATATTTACCTGTTTTTCCTATTTTTACTTATCCCAGTATTATTGTCTCATTTTTGAAGTTCAAAGCCAACGGACTTCCCTGGGGTGTGAGGGGATGAAGCTTTATAATGGCAAGCCCCATCTTGTACCACACTATGAAGACTCATTGCTGGCTAGTGAGCATGAAAGTTTAGGCCATTGGACTTACTGAAGCTATCCTAGCAGGCAAATTGTAGCGCCACCTTGTTCAGCAAAGTAGAGGATGGAAGATCATCTGCCTCCTCAAACACCACCCAGCCAGGAATTAAACTGCTGCCATCCGCTTCTGCCATACAGGTGATAGGAGATTAGCTCTCTCTGCTTTGCTCTTCTGACACCACCCTGAAAGGGAATCAAAGTGCTGCCTGCTTTCTGTGAGGGATCATGAGTGCTGTAGATGAGGTAGTAGAATAGATATTGGCAAAAAGCTTTTCTGTTATTAGGGTACCATTTTCTGAATTTTTGGTTAGGGGGTACAGACTTTTCTTGGAAAATTTGTTGTTTGTGTCTGTTTGTGAGTTTAGGTTGCAGGCCTGTGCAGTGCTCTGTGTCGGATATATGGAAGGCAATAAGAAAAATCAGGGGTTCACTCTCACTGCTATGTTGTTCATAAATCCTTAGGTCCCTAGGCTGTCTGCATTGTTTCTTAGTATTCTTATGCTTGTTTGTTTTATGTTCAGAGTTTTTAGCTGTAAAGGGAAGGATAGGAGAGGAATGGAACTACTCCATTTTTTGTAATCAGAAGTCTACACATATGCTTTTAATAAAAAATAATATAGCTCCATGCCTAGACTTATAGAAAGATGTTCAGGTCACTATAAGCAACTAAGTCATTTGAAGGGCAAGGCTCTGAAGATCTCTTAGTATTGTAGACTTATGAGCTGAGGAAGTCATCTTATTTCCACTAATTTTTCTATAACAAATTAAAATAACCCATATTTGAATTTTTAAGACCCTGATTAAATGTTTTAATTTCTTTTCTTTTTAAACAACAGCTTTTTCCCTAACATTATTTATACAGCAAGAACAAAAGGAAATCTACAAAGAGATTAATACCTTTTAAAAGAGTGCAGCAGAACTTCTAAAAATGAAAAACTCACTCAATGAAATATAAAACATGACTGAGAGCTTCAGCAGCAGGGTAGAGCAAGCAGAAGAAAAAATTTCAGAGCCTGAGGATGGCCTTTTTGAAATAACTCAGGCTGACAAAAAAAAAAAAAAACGAGAAAAGAATTTAAAATAATATGGAAAATCTAAGAGAGATAGCAGACAACCTCAAGCACTCCCTGAAGGGGAGGAAAAAGGAAAAGGTATCAAAAACCTACCCAAGGAAATTGTAACAGAAAAATTCCCAGGTGTAGGGTGGGAAACAGACCTTCAGATCCAAAAAGCTCAAAGGTCCCCAAAGAGATTCACCCCATAAAGATCCTCCCTAAGACATATCATAATTAAATTTGCAAAGCTCAAAGACAAACAGAGAATTCTACAAGCAGCAAAAGAAAAGCGTCAGGTCACTTGTAAAGGAACCCCCATCAAACTAACAGCAGACTTCTCAACCAAAACCCTATAGGCCAGAAGAAAGTGGAACAATATATTCAAAACACTAAAAGAAAAAAAAGTGCCAGCCAAGAATTATTTACCCAGCAACACTCTCCTTCAGAAATGAGGGAGAAATAGTGTATTTCCCAGGCAAACAAAAGTTGTGGGAGTTTACCACCACAGGACCAGACCTGCAAGAAATGCTCAAGGGAGTCATTCATCTGGAATCTGAATAATGGTGACCACTATCATAAATACACAAGAAAGAGCAAAACCCACAGTTAAAACAAAAATGCCAGCAAGAAAGAGAAAGAACCTAAATCATCCTGCCTTAAATTTCCAACTAACATTGAAGAAGGGAAATAAAAGGGGAAATAATGATCAAAAGATATTTAAGCCACCTAAACAAGTAGCAATTAAATGACAGGAATTAAACAACACTTCTCAAAAACTACTCTGAATGTGAGCAGACTAAACTCCTCATTCAAATACATGGACTAACTGACTGGAATAAAAGTCTAGACCCAAGTATATGCTGTCTTCAAGAGATCCACCTCACCTGTGAAGACACATATAGACTAAAACTGAATGGATGGACAAAGATATACCATGCAAATGGAAACCAACGACGAGCAGGAGTAGCTATTCTTATATCGGACAAAATAGATGTTAAGCCAAAAACATTAAAAAAGACAAAGGCCATTATATAATCATAAACGGAACTATCCAGCTAGAGGACATAATCATAAACATGTATGCACCCAATACCAGAGTATCCAGATATATCAAGCAAACACTCTTAGACCTAAAGCATTAGATAGGACCTAATACACTAATAGTGGGTTGTCTAAACACCCCTCTCTGAGTATAGGGCAGGACTTCCAGGCAACAAGTCAATCAAGAGACATTGGATTTAATCTATACCCTAGACCAACTGGACTTGGCAGATATATACACTACATTTCACCCAGTAGGTAAAGAATACACTTTCTTCTCATTAGCTCACTGTACATTCTCCAGAATAGACCACATATTAGGTCACAAATCTTGTCTCAGCAAATTTTAAACAATCATAATAATTCCAACAATCTTTTCAGACCCCAATGGGCTAAAATTGGAAATAAACAATAAGCAAAATGCTGGAACCTATACAAATACATGGAAACTAATAACAGGCTCCTGAATGATCTATGGGTCCAAGAAAAAATTAAACAGGAAATCAAAAAAATTCTAGAAACTAATGAAAATAAAGATACATCACACCCAAAGCAGTGGGAAACTGCAATAGTAGCACTAAGAGGCAAATTTATTGCAGTAAATGTTCATATAAAAAGAATGGAAAGACTTCAAGTAAACGACCTAACTCTATGCCTCAAAGCCTTGAAAACAACAATTGAAACCTAAAGGTAGTAGATAAAAATATATAATTAAAATCAGAGCAGAACTAAATGAAATAGAGACCCCCAAAGCAATAGAAAAGATCAACATAACTAAAAGTTAGTTTTTCAAGAAGATAAATAAAATAGACAAACCATTAGCTACGTTAACAAAAAAAGAAGAGAGAAGACCTAAATAACGAAAACCTGAAATGAAAAGGGAGACATTACAACCAATACCACCAAAATACAAAGAGTCATTAGAAACTATTATATACAACTGTATGATGACAAATTTGAAAATATGGAAAGTAGGAATGAGTTTCTAGACAAATACAAACTACCAAGAATGATAGAGAACCTGAACAGACCACTAACAAGCAAGGAGATTGAAGCAGTAATCAGTAGTGTTCCAACAAAAAAAGTCCATGTCTGGATGGTCTTACAGCTGAATTCTAACAGACTTTTAAAGAGGAGTTAATACCGATTCTCAAACTATTCCAAACAGTTGAAACCGACACTACTCTTCCAAGCTCATTCTGTGAGGCCAACATAACTCTGATACCAAAACCAGATAAAGACAAAACAAAAAAAAGAAAATTTTAGGCCAATAACCTTGATGAACCTAGATGCTAAAATCCTCAACAAAATATTAGCAATCAGAATACAGCAACACATTAAAACAATTATACACTATGATTAAATGGGATTCATTCTGGTCATGCAAGGATGGTTTAACATATGAAACTCAAGAAATGTGATAGATCACATCAACAAACTCGAGGAGAAAGACCATATGATTATCTCAATAGATGCTGAAAAAGCATTTGAAAAAATTCAACATCCCTTCATAATAAAAACTCTCAACAAATTAGGTATAGAAGGAAAACATCTCAATGCTATAAAAGCCATTTATAACCATCCCACCGCCAGTTTCATTCTGAATGGGGAAAAATTGAAGGCCGTTCCCTTAAGGACAGGAACAAGACAAAGATGAACATGCTCACCACTTCCATTCAGCACAGTACTGGAGGTAGTAGCTAGAGCAATCATCAAGAGAAAGAAATAAAGGGAATCCAAATTGGAAAGTTGAAGTCAAACTGTCTCTATTTGCAGATTACATGACACTAAAAATAGTAAAACCTAAAGACTCTATCAAAAATCTCCTAGAACAGATTAATAACTTCAGTAATGTTGCAGGATACAAAATAAATACCCACAACTCAGTAGCATTTATGTACTCAAATAATGAATTATCAGAAAGAGAAATAAAGAAAGTCAGCCCATTTGTAATTGTCATGAAAAAAATAAGATACCTAGGGATCAATTTTAAAAAGGAGGTGAAAGACCTCTAGAATGAGAACTAGAAACCACTTCTGAAAGAAATTAAAGAAGACATAAAAAGATGGAAATATATTCCATGCTCTTGGATTGGGAGAATTAACATTGTGATAAGGTCTGTACTACCCAATGCGATCTACAGAGTCAATGCAATCTCCATCAAAATACCCAATAAAATTCTTCACAGAAATGGAAATAACAATTTTACCCTTAATACAGAAGAAGAAAAGACCCCAAATAGCCAAAGCAACCCTGAGCCAAAAAAATAAAGCCAGAGGCATAACACTACTTGGCTTCAAATTATACTACAAAGCTATTGTAGCCAAAACAGCATGGTACTGGTATAAAAATAGACATTCATACCAGTGGAGTAGAATTCAGAACTCAGAAATCATTCCTCAGGCTTATAGCTATCTGATATTGGACAAAGACAACACAAATCTACATTGGGGAAAAGACTGCCTTTCAACAAGTGTTGGTGGGAAAACTAGATATCCATATGCAGAAGAAAGACACTAGATATGCATCTCTCACCATATACTAAAATCAAGTCAACATGGATTAAAGAATTAAGTTTAAGACCTGAAACTGTAAAATTACTAAGGGATAATATAGGTGTAATGCTTCAGCAACTAGGTCTGGGCACAGGCTTTATGAACATGAGCCCCAATACACAGGCAATAAAAGAAAAAATAAACAAATGGGACTATATCAGACTAAAAAGTTTCTGCACTGCAAAGGAAACAATCAACAGAGTGAAAAGAGAAACTACAGAGTGGGAGAAAATTTTTGCTAGCTATGCATCTGAGAAGGGATTAATATCCATAACATACAAAGTACTCAAGCAATTATACCATTAAAAAACTTATGACCCAATTAAAAAATTGGCAGAGGAGCTGAATAGACATTTTTCAATGGAAGACATACAAATGGCTAGCAGATACATGAAAAAGTTTTCAACATCACTAGTCATCAGGGAAATGCTAATTAAAACCACACTGAGATACCACCTCACTCCGGTTAGACTGGCTATGATCAAAAGGATGGTGAATAACAAATGCTGGTGAGGATGTAGAGAGAAGAGAGCACTCCTGCACAGTTGGTAGGACTGTAAATTAGTACAACCACTGTGTAAAATAGTATGGAGGTTTCCCAAACAACTACAGGTATTTCTTTCATATGATCCAGCATTCAAAATTCTGGGTACACACCCTGAGGAATGGAAATCATTATGTCAAAGAGATACCTGCACTCCCATGTTTATTGCAGTTCTGTTTACAATAGCCAATATATGGAACCGACCTAAATGTCCATTTACGGTTAATTGGATAAGGAAACTGTGGTATATATGTACTATAGAATACTCCTCTGCAATAAAAAAGAATGAAATACTCCCATTTGCAACAACATGGATGAACCTGGAGAAACTTATGTTGAATGAAATGAGCAAAGCACAGAGGGATAAATCGCACATGTGCTCACTCATATGTGTTGGCTAAGAGAAAAAGGAAGGAAGTAAAGAAAGACCACAGTAGTGGAGTGTTTTTACAGAGGGAGTGAACATTCATAGGGCGACAAAGCAGAGTGGGAGGGTGGGGAGAGAGGGAGGTTGGGGGATAATTGGTTAGGGACATGTGGTACAAAAGTAATTTCTGGTAATGTGTATGTGCTCGGTATGAATCCGTCCCTCACATCATGCACACAAGGGGTGACAATTAGCTTTGTATCTCATGAATATTCTTAATGAATAAAAACAACAACAGCAACAAAAATATAGCTGAACCATTTCACATTCCCATCAGTTTTGAATGAGAGTTCTTATGACTGCACATCCTCACCAGCATTTTGTGTTGTCAGTGTTTCGGATTTTGACCAACCAAATAGATTTGCAGTGGCATCTCACTGTTGTTTTAATGATGAGCTCAATCTGAAAATTTATTATTAACTAAAATGCATAGCTGACATTAGGCTTCACTCTTTGGGTTTTACAGTTCTAGGGGTTTTACTAAATGCATAATGTCATCTATCCACCATTAAGTATCATACAAAATAGTTTTACTGCCCTAAATATCTCCTGTACTCCATCTTTTTATCCCTTTCAACTTAACTCACTGTGTTAGTTTGCTATGGCTACTGTAACAAAATACCACAGACTGGATTCCTTAAACAACATAAATTTATTTTTTAAAAAAATTTGGAGCTAGAAATTCAAGACAATAATGTTGGCAGGTATGTTTTCTTCTGAGGCCTCTCTTTGCTTGCAGATGGCCATCTTCGCAATGTGTTCCCATATGGTTGCCCTCAACCTGTGTCTGTGTTCTCGTACCTTCTTATTGGATTCAGGCCTACCCTAATGACTTCATTTAAATTAATCACATTTTTAGCAGCACTGTCTCAAAATATAGTAACATTCCATGGTAGTGGGGGTTAAGACTTCAAATGATTTGGTAAGTCCCCCCACATTTTTGGATGGTAATCTGTTTTACTCAAAGTCTACTTATTTAAATATCAATCTCATCTCAAATATACATTCATAGAAACATCTAAAATAATGTTTGATAAAATATCTGGCTAACATGACCTATACAAGTTAATACATAAATTTAGCTATCACACCTACCCAGAATCCCTGGAAACCACAAATCCCTGGAAACCACTGGCTCCATAGTTTTGCCCTTTCCCGAATGTAATATACTGAAGCTAGATTCATATAGTATGTTACCTTTTCAGAATAGATTCTTTCACCTAGCAATGAGTTCAACAGTTCTCCATATCTTTTTGTGATTGTGGCTTGATAGATTCAATTTTTTAAAAAATCTTTTACACTGTGTTTTTTTATTGTGATAAAAAAACACATAACAAATTTACTGTCAACAATTTTTAAGTATACAGTAAAGCATTTCATTCTTAGCTATGTGCACATTGTTGTAAAACAGATCTGTTGGCTATTGTAAATAATGCTGAAATGACAGGTTGTGTAAATAACTCTTTGAGATCCTACTTTCAATTTTTTTTGATATATACTCAGAAGTGGGATTGCTGAATCATATGGTGATTCTACTTTTAATTTTTTGATGAACCTCCAAAATGTTTTTCATAGCAGCTACACCATTTTATGATCATAGCCACAGGACACAGGGATTCAAATTTCTCCACATCCTTACTGATACTGGTTATTTTCTATTTTTTGGTTAGTGGCTAACCTAATAGGTGTGAGGTGATATTGCAGTCTTGATTTGCATTTCCCTGTTCGTTAGTGATGTTGAGCATCATTTTACATGCTTGTTGGTCATTTGTATATTTTCATTGAACAAATGTTTGTTCAGGTCCTTTGCCCATTTTTTAATCAGGTTACCATTTTGTTTTAAATTGTAGAAGTTCTTTATATATTCTAGATATCAGCCCCTTGACTATTACATGGTTTGCAAATATTTAATCTCATTCTGTAGGTTGCTTTTTCACTCTGTTGATTGTTTCCTTTGGTGTGCACAGAAGTTTGTAAATTTAATGTAGTCCCAATTGTCTATTTTTGCTTTTCTTGTCTGTGTTTCTGGTGTCATATACAAAAATAAATAAATAAATAAATAAATAAATCATTGCCTATTCCAATGTTATAAAGTTTTCCCCTATGTTTTCTTCTAGGAGTTTCATATTTTCAGATCTTATGCTTTGGTCTTTAATCTATTTAGAGTTATCTTTTGTATGTGATATAAGGTAAGGATCCTACTTCATCCTTTTTCATATGGATGTTCAGTTTTCACAACACCATGTGTTGAAAGACTTTCCTTTTCCACTCAAACTATTTTGTCACCCTTGTCAAAGATTGTTTAACTTAAGAATGAGGTTTTATTTCTAGGCTCTCTACTCTGCTCCATTGGTCTATATGTCTGTCTTCATGCCAATACTGTACTGTTTTGATTACTGTAACTTTGTAATATGTTTCGAAGACAGGAAGTATGAGTTCTTCACCTTTGTTCTTCTTCTCAAGATTGTTTTGGCTATTTGGGACAATTGGAGATTCCATATGTATTTTTCTTCTATTTCTCCAAAAAATAGTTATTTTTATTTTCAAAATTACTTAATTTTTAATTGTTTATTAAATTTTCTTTATCCTAAGGTCATAGAGATAGTCTATGCTAGATAGATAGAAAAACAGATAGTTTTTTGCCTTCACATTTGGAGTTTTTCATCCACCTGGAATTTATTTCTATTTACACAGTGAAATATAATTACCCACTTTTTTGTATGAATGGTGAAATGTCCCAGTATCATTTGTTAAATAATTACCCACACCACATTAGGGATATTTCTACCATTGGGAGTAAAAATACTCAATATCTGATAACACAAGCTCCCTCTTCCTTGAAAGTATTTGATCATTGTCATTCTTTACTTCTCTGGCCAGTGTCTCCATGTCTTGGCACAGTCTTTCCTCAGATAATTTTAACATATTCAAACTGGTTCCTATTCTGTATCTTTTCCGTAAGTGGTTAGAAAACTTTGGCATGTATTGAAATCACCTGGAGAATGCATTAAATCACCTGAAGTGAAGGGCATCATCCCCAGAAATTCCAATTCAGTGGCAATATTAATTATATATTGCTGAATAAAAAATCATCTCAAAACTTAGCAACTTAAAACAACAAGTGTTTACTATCTTACATGAATTCTGTGAGTCAGGAAACTAAGAGCAGATTTAATGGGTATTTCTGTAGGTCAGAAATCCAAGAGCAGGTTAGCCATAACCCCTCACTGTAACCCCTAGTGAGGTTGCAGCCAAGCTATTGATTGGGGTTACAGTCATCAGAAGAGCTGCTTGATTGGAGAATATGCTTGCAAGATGGATCATTCACAAGACTGTTGGAAGAAATTCAGTATTTTGCCAAGTGGGCCTTTCCAATGGTTGCTTGCAAGTTCTTATGGCATGACAACTGACATTCCTCCAAGCTAGTGATCTAAGGGAGAGCAGGAAGGAAATTGTGGTGCCTATTATGATCTAGTCTCCAAAGTCGCACACCACCATTTCTGCTTTTCATCTTTCTGTTAGAAGCAATTCACTCAATTTGGCCTATATTTAAGGGCAGGAGAACCAAGGGGGTGACAAAAAATCTGTGTACATACTTCAAACCACCACAGTAGTTCAGAGATGGAATATGGAAATGTGCATTTTTAACAAGCTCCCAGGTTATTTTAATGCTGTAGGTCCAGATAACAGTATGAATAGCAAGACTTTAGATTATTTTGCATATGACTTATTATGTGCAACTCTTATACTTAATCCTCAAAAAAACAAACTTTAATCACTCATTTCCTACTTCATCTAGTCATGTCTATGTCTTCAATATTTGTTTCTTAAGTGTATATCGCCTTCTCCATTTTCACTACCTTAATTTCATTATTATCATTCTTACAAATAACTTCTTTGTCTGTAGCTTCATCTTTATTTAATTTTCTGGTTATATTGCCAAAGTTGATTTTCTAAAATATTGCTCTCCCCTCCCCTAACCTATGACCTAGAAATGGTCACTTTGAGGGAATGATCATGTTTTCTGAGTCAGGAAAACTATTCCTTTATCTACTACAGTATGTGACCTGTAAGCCTCAGTTTCTTCATCTCCAAGATGGGGATATCAGTGCTGACTTCTAAAGGTTATAGTGAATATCAAATGATATAATACTTGTAAACAAACTAGCACAATGCTTGATGCATAAGTATTTTCTTGTCTCTTTATTTTCAATTCAAAAACAATGACTGTTAAATAAATAGAGTGAGTACAAAATTATGTTATCTACACTAAGTGAATCATTGTGCAGTATATGCATGTATTAAAACAACATACTGTATCCCACAAATATATACAAGTAAATAAAATATTTTGAATTAAAAATATACTAAGACAGAAAAAAAGAGAAAGAAAGAAAGACAAATAAATTAAGATAGACAAAGCAAAAAAGAAAAAGAATAAATTACTTGAAAATCACAAAAATGCAAAGTAACTTGTGAAGGATAATCACAAAATCAAGCTAACTAAGCAAGCAGTTCTCTATGCAAAATAAAAACTTAAAAATGCCTGGGAAAAAAACGTGCATATTAATGTAATCAAATGTCTTTCCCAGAAGTCATGGGACAATAGAGATGAAGATTAGTCTGGTACCAATTAAGCTCAATCAATGTCAGATGGTTAAATTTTTAATTAAAAAATCTAGAGATCCTCAAATATTTTTTAAACAGGTGAATTAATCATTATTATTTGTAATCAGGAAAAGAGATGTAATTCCAAAATCCATCAAAATAATGTTTACAAATTTGATTAGTACACAAAAAACCCAAAATACAAGAAAGTGATCATCTTTATTAAAAAATATTTCTTGCAGGGGGAATAAAACAGAATTTGAGAAAGTGCAAAGGGTGTTTTAAGATAACGATTAATTCCTTTAAAATAGACTTTTTTTCCTTTCTTCACTGTGAAGAGTTATACAGAGTAAATTGCAAGATGCAAAAAGGCAAAAAAAGCAGACTACTCATAATTTCAGAAGAAAGAAAAATACAAAGGAGGAGGATGCTAAACTAACCAGAATGTGGTAAAGACGTGTCATTTGATTTTAAAAACAAAGCAATAGAGCCTATAAGAAAGCTGTGGTACTCTCCCATTATTCCTACAGTTTCTTCCTTTAGCAAAGCTATATTTCCAGTTCTAGGTCATATCCCTAGAGGGTAAAGTGAATATGAAATGCCAAAAATAAGGCCAAGAGGGAAAGAGGAAAGTCTGCAGTTTTATTCAGTTGGGTGAATAGCAGGTTGTAAACCCTTTTAGTAAGCCTTTTCTGTGAGGAGATAGATATGCTAATTTGCTTGAATGTAGTGATCATTTTACTGTATATATGTATATCAAAGCATCATGTTGTTCACCTTTAAAACATACAATTTTTCTTTAAAAAAAGGAGAAGAACCTTGTGTTTCCAGACCCCATTAATGAGAAAAAAAGGAGGAATGATTTCAAACGAAACTAGAGGGACCTCGCAGATTCATTCAACAGTAAAATAGAGATGAGAAGTATTGTTTAAGTATAATTTTCAGATAAAAGAATGACTCTCCTACAAATATAAAATATTTTCTTTAACCTATTGAGTACCAGTAAGAGGTAAAAAAAGCATTTCATATTTTATATATATATATATATATATATATATATGGATTTTATTGCTTATGGATATTCATGAGATACAAAGTTGATTGTCACCACTTGTGCCCATGATGTGAAGGCTGGATTCATACTGGCAGCACACCCATTACCACAAATTGCATTTGAATACCGTGTCCCCCACCCAATTATCCCCCAACCTCCCCCTCCCTCTGCCTTTCTTCCCCACTCCACTTTGTAGCCCAATGAATGAATGTTCTTTCCCTCTGCAAGTCCAACACACTACTGTGGCCTTTCTTTCCTTCCTTCTTTTTTTCTTAGCTCCTACATATGAGTGAGCACATGCGGTACTTCTCCCTCTGTGCTTTACTTATTTCACTCAACATAAGTTTCTCCAGATTCATCCATGTTGCTGCAAATGGGAGTATTTCATTCTTTATTACGGCAGAATAGTATTTCGTGGCGTATATATACCACAGTTTCCTTATCCAATCATTCACTAATGTACATTTAAGTTGGTTCCATGTCTTGGCTACTGTAAACAGAGCTGCAGTGAACATGGGAGTGCAGGTGTCCTTTCGAGATGATGATTTCCATTCCTCTGGCTATATACCCAAAAGTGGGATTGTTGGATCAAATGGAAGATCTATCCGTAGTTGTTTGAGAAACCTCCATACTGTTTTCCATAGTGGTTGTACTAATTTACAGTCCCACCCACAGTATAAGAGTGCTCCCTTTGCTCCACACCCTTGCCAGCATTTGTTATTCACCATCTTTTTGATTATAGCCAGTCTAACTGGGGTGAGGTGATATCTCAGTGTAGTTTTAGTTTGCATTTTTCTGATGACTAGTGATGTTGAGCATTTTTTCATGTATCTGTTGGTCATTTGTATGTCTTTCTTAGAAAAATATCTATTCAGCTCACTTGCTCAGCTTTTCATTGGGTTATTTGTTTTTTTTAACTGTATAATTGCTTGAATTCCTTGTATATGATGGATATTAATCCCTTGTTGGATGCAAGGTTAGCAAAAATGTTCTAGCACTCTGTCGGTTGTCCTTTCACTCTGCTGATAATTTCCTTTGCTGTGCAGAAGCTTTTTAGTTTGATATAGTCCCATTTGTTTATTTTTTCTTTTACTACTTGTGCTTTCGGGCTCATGTTCATTAAGCCTGTGCCCATACCTAGTTGCTGAGTGTTTCACCTATATTTTCCCTTAGTAATTTTACAGTTTCAGGTCTTGCACTTAAGTCTTTAATCCATTTTGAGTTGATTTAAGTGTATGGTGAGAGAGGCATATCTAGTTTCATTCTTCTGCATATGCATATCCAGTTTTCCCAGCACCACTTGTTGAAGTGGCAGTCTTTTCCCCAATGTAGATTTGTGTTCCCTTTGTCCAATATCAGTTGGCTCTAAGCCTGAGGGGTGATTTTTGGTTTCTCAATTCTAGTCCACTGGTCTGAATGTCTATTTTTATACCAGTACCATGCTGTTTTGGTTACAATAGCTTCATAGTATAGTTTGAAGTCTGGTAGTGTTATGCTTCTGGCTTTACTTTTTTTTGCTCATGATTGCTTTGGCTATTTGGGGTCTTTTCTTCTCCCGTATTAAGGGTAAAATTGTTATTCCCATTTCTGTGAAGAATGTTATTGGGTATTTTGATGGGGATTGCATTGACTCCGTAGATCACTTTGGGTAGTATAGACATTTTTGCAACGTTAATTCTTCCAATACACTAGCATGTAATACCTTTCCATCTTTTTGTGTCTTCTTTAATTTCTTTCAAGGAGGTGAAAGTCCTCTACAATGAGAACTTCAAATAATATTCTAAAAGCTAGAAATTTATAAGCAATATTAGTGTAGGAGTTCTAAGGAAAAAATGGCTAATGCCCAACAAGCTATAAAATGTAATCATTTTCACCAGGTAGAATTTATTTGTATTTCTACATAACAAAAACTATATTAACATATAAGTTTGTAAAGTCTTCTAACTTTAATCAATAGAAAACAGTGAGTTGAAGTAGGTACATTCACCTTGAAAACCTTAGTTTGTCTTTGCCTGTATATATCATTGAAAGGCCATGTTGCCCACCTTTCTGTCTTTTTTTTTCTGTTTTTGAAGATTTTTCTTATGGTATAGAAAGGAAAGTCACTCCTAGGGGAAAAGAAAATATTAGTTTCTCATTTTAGTCTGAATTTTAAAATACATTAGTATTTAGTTTTTGAAAATCTTTATTTGATGTGACCTGAGAAGATGTACATGTCATTTAGACACATTATTTTAGCCTATAATCATGCTTAATCTTGAAAAAGCATTATGCATTAGTTTGGAGAGGAAGTGCAATAAGATGTAACTGGTTGCACTGTTTTTAAGTGCCAATGACACTCTTACATGGTCTTAGCTGGGTAACATACATTTCTCAGAGCTAAATAGAAGTGTGTTTACATAATAAAAATACTGAAGATTAAGGACCACAAATTATGCTACCAATGACACAAAAAACTAAAACAATAACATCCCCTTGAGCAAACCAACATTTATTGAATATGTAGTATATTCCAGACACTGTTAGGCATGTTAATCATTGATTAACTCTTCACAATAACTCACCAAGTTAGAAATTATCATCTCCAAATTAATAGTAGTGATGAATATTTATTGGAAACTTACTATGTATCAGGATTATTATTAATTCTTCACATGCCTAGTCAATCTCACTTAGTATTCAAATAATACTATTAGGTACCTATTATTATTATTATACAAAATAAATTATTATTTTATTACATGCTATTCTTATGTTGAATATGTTAGTATATTAATAAAGAATATTAGAGAGATTAAATATCAGATGAGGAAACTGTATTAAAACTGAAATTCACAGTGTATGAGCCTTATACTGCTTTATTTACAAACTTTAAATAAGTTTTAGTTTTATCCAGACTCTACACTTAGTTACCTCAGATCAATGATTCTCAACTATGGTAGCTTATGGTTACCAGTGAAAAACTACATAGCCAGACAGGTGACTAGATCCTGCCCTATATTAGTCCATTTCTGTTTCTTATGACAGAAAATACCTGAAATTGGGTAAGATATAAAGAAATAGGATTTATTTCTTACAATTTCAGAGGCTGGTAAGTCCAAAGTCCAGGGATCACATCTGGTCAGGGCCTAGTTAGTGGGTGGTGAAAGCAAAGCAGAGTGTCACATGGCCGATGGCTGAGCAGAGAGAAAGCTTCTGAGGAACTTTCCTTTTAAAGCCATCAGAACCATGCCCATGACCACCCTTAAACCATTAATGGATTAATCCATTCATTAGGGCACACGGTCCTCACAATCTAATCATCTCTTTAAGGCCCCACTTTTCAATTACCATAACAGGATTTCCCACCCTCTTAACACTGCCACAGTGAAGATTAAGTTTCTAATACATTAAATTTTGGGGGAATGCAATTCAATCCATAGCTTGCCCCAAACTAAGTGAATCAAAATCTCTAGGGTTGGGGTTTTACAACTGCGTTTTTAAAAACTTTATGAGTATTAATCAGGTTTCAGATTTTGCCAGGTAGGCACCATGGTAGAAGAGAGGATAAACAAAATTGAGAAATTCTTTAACCCTTAGATTTTGTTTATGTATACTAGCTACATATTATAATCATCTTTGGCACTTTAAAATAGAGCAAATTCCTGAGTCTAACCCCAGTCAAATATCTCTGAGGATAGAGTCCTAGCATAATTTCTTAAATATTTTTACCAGGTAATTCTAATGTACAGCCAAGATTAGCAATCCCCGGCATCCAGCCTTTCTCAAAATCTTCTGCTCAAAACCTTCAATTGCTCTCCACCACCTTCTGAATTTTCATAAACTCCTTAGCTTAACATTTATGCCCTCCACAATGAGACAGTGTACTTTTATAGCTTTGTCTCCCCACTTTTGCACTTTGCTTTTAAGTCAAACTGACCTCCACAGAGTATGCCAAACACACCTTCCACATCTTTGCCTCAGTAATTATACTCGTGCTATTTACTCTGTGTTTTCACCTCTAGTTGCTGAAACCTACTTATCTTTCAAAGCCCTTCTCATGAAGCTTTACCTGTGTTGAACCAGATAGGATCTATCCTCTTCTGAACCACCAAGGACCTTAATTTATATACTCTTATGCATGTGCTTTATCTCATTTGTATTACATGTGCTTTCCTTGTGTTCCCTTTGCTACTAGACAAAATATTCTCATTGGGGTATTAGAATCTCTGTGTATTTTTGTGTAGTTTGAAAACATGTTCAATATCATATCAGAATTTTATATGTAAAGAATAAAAATATAAAAAGTGTGCTCAAATATATTATAAATATGTTGAAATATTTTTGGCTGGTGAGAAGAAAAACATGTTTTTAAAGAAAAATAACAGGAGACAGTTCATGATGTGCTTAATATCATTGTTATTCTGGGTGTCTCAATTGCCCTAGATCAATTCTGGCTGGTGGTCAGTTTCTTCAGCAGGATGTTTCCTAGCACTGACCCTTTTTATATGATGCTAAAAGGAAAATAAAAAGCAAAAAACTGAGCACTAAACTTAAATTTGCCAAGATTGAGAAAAGCATGATTTAATTTTTAAGGACAGAATGACTGAAACAAACCTTTGGCTATCACAAATAAAGTCCTGTTCAGATTGTTGCAGGAGAGAAGGCCAGCCTCTTTCCAGAGGCTGTTAGAATACAGAAGCACAGATTCAGAGCACTTCATAAATATTCACAACAAATGTCATACAAAATCCTGTTAAATTTCTGGGATCTAACCTAGATTCCCCAGGAGAATATACTTTTACTTTTCTATTTATGTAGAAAAAATGTGTCAAGACTCAATAAATTTAGCTCATCAAAGCACACAAACATCAATTTATAATTAATTGCATTCCATAGTAGATCTCACAAAGCTATTTCAAGATGAATAGCTCAATCTACTGTAATAATTAGGTTCTGAGTTTCCCTCTCATAGGGCCAGGAATCTGTGCAAGTAATGGACAATGAGGAAAGAATTCAATTACTATTAACAACATGCCGTGATATTTTTAAATTCTTCCAGAAAATTACACTTGCTTTTCTTTGAAAGATTTGATATTCTATAAGAAGCAGCTAGTGTCAAAGGGCCGTGCAATTGCATGGTATATATTATATAATATTATAACTACTACAGAGTAATTATTTCAAGCTCAATATCATTCATCACATGCCTTTTCAAATTGTCAGTTGAAATAAAAATAACAATATACAAACATAGATTGCAATTTTTACTATAGCAATTAAAAGATTAATCTAGGCTTAAAGAAAAAATATTTTTCCCCAGTAAGAGCACTATTTCCCTTACAGGAAGTACCTTTATATCTTCTCCCTTATTAGTTTAGCCTAATGAATACATTTTATATATGAAATTTGTGTTATTTTATACTATAGATGCAACAAACAATTCTATCAAAAATGTCATATACTCATTGGAAATTGGATAAAACCTGCACTGGACATTGATATATAAGATTGATAGCTAATATTGGACTATAACAACTAGCTGCTGACATCAATATTTTTAAAAGTATTTATATTGAAACACTATCAAAATTCTAAACTGAAGGAAATGCAATATATTGAAACCAACTAGAATTCATCTCCCATCTGTTGCAAGGGCAGAGAGACAATATAAGTTGACTGTTACTGGGAGCTCTGTGCAATTTAATTAGTTGAAAGAATAGTGTTTCATTACTTTGGATCAGGATTAGTAACCTTATATTTCTAAAATCTGTAGAATCTGATTATCCCTAAGTTTGGATACAGACTGACCTTGAAAAAATAACATTTATGAAATGAGCCATTCAATTTGTGACTAATTTATATTGCATAATTATAGGTGTCATCAAGTCCCTTTCAGTATGACTCATGAAAACACATAGTGGAAAACTGGTCCTGATCACCTTGTGATTTAAAGTAGCTATTTCAGTAAATTATTGCCCTCAGAAGGCATCAATGCAAATGATAATTATTTCTTTTAAAAATCAGTGCATTTATGACACGAAGCATGCTTACTTTGATACTTTTCCACTCCTAAAGTATTACTTCTCTTTGGGAATATACTGCAAAATGAACTCATGTTTACATATTGCTATGAAGTGTGCTTTCTCAATCATTATAGAGAGAATGTTTCCCATATGTCACATTGAAGAACTTGTTCCATAAAATGTTTAGGCAAGTAGTTTTCTTTTATTCAATAAGTTTCTAAGAACAAAATAAAAACATGGGAATTTGAGAAATATTAACAATAAAATTAGAAAAGATAATCATACTTCCAAAAGTTCAGAAGGAAATAGCTAGATAAAATTTTGTAAATAGAGGTGGTCAGAGCAAGACGGCCTACTAGAAGACTCTACCTCTTGTCTCTCCCACAAAAACAGACAAAACAACGAACACACAACTACACTAAGTAACTAAAGGAGAGTGCTGGAGCACATCAAAGGAATAAGAGAAACACTAGTGAGCATAGAAACTCAGGATAGCCAAATAAAAAAATGGAAGAGAATTAACCAGCCTTCACCACTGCATCCCCCACCCAGGAGCACCAAAGACCCAGGGAGGAAGTTCTACCTGCAGGAGAAAAGTAAGTGAGAGCTGTGGACACTGGCAATCCCAGCTACAAGTGAGCTGTGTGGCCTTGCTGCCCATGAGCCCAGTGTGGGGAGCTCCTGGGAGTCCCTGCAACTGCATTAATCCAGGGAGGGAGTTCACACTGATCATGACTCCCTGCCTCTAGGTCCCAGGTTGCCACAGCCTGGATCAAGTACATTTTGCCCTGGGACCCAATAGTCCTGGCATCTCCACAGCTGTGAGACCCTCTCATCATGTGAGGTCTTTGGCATCCTGAGGCCATACAGAATCCTGCACCCTGGGAACAGATGGTCTAGCAAAGTGTGGAAACCACCCTAGGACACAGTATGCACTTTTCAAAGCCAGAGAGCTGCCAATCAATCAGGGACTTCTGCGGTTGCTTGCAGCCCTGCTGTCTTAGGTGGAGCATCTGTGCCCTCTCACAGGGGCACTGAGTCCCACCGCTGCTGTATCAAACCAGCCTAAACCTACACACTCCCACATGGAAACTGTGGCGTACCTGCATTCCTCTTTTGATGGCATAGAGCCCCATCTGCAGCTCCAGTGAGTCTGCTCACAGCTACCCAACCAAGCTGGGGAGCTGCAGAGGGACCCAGCATCTCTCTTGGGGGCACAGAGGACTGCCCACAACATCAGTGACCTTGTGTTTTTGTGAGACACCCTCCCACAAGAAATGCACTTACATTCCACTTGTGCAGAAAAGGAAAGTTTATTCACTCCAGCTGGCCGGTGACCATCTCCCAAGGAGCAACCAAGGAAAAGCTGCCTTGGGCCTTGATCTTGTGGGGTTTTTAAAGGCAAATCTACATCCCATTGGCACACAGGTTTGTCCAGGTGCACAAAGCAAGCTAGGGAGCTAGGTTAGACAGGTGAAAAATGAGCTGTTAGAGCAATCAAGCACACAACTTTTCATTGTGTATGTTCCCATGTAATAGTTCACTGTGTATGGTTCCTCTTCCCCTGTAATAGTTTACTGTGTATGGCTCCTGTTTCTATGCAATGGCTTTTGTTTCTATGAGAAGGTCAATTGTTTCTCATGCAGAAAGGGGGGGGGGAGTCTGCAGGTCAGACAGGGGGTAAAATGGAGTTACTATGTTAAGCAAGAAATTCTATAGAAGCAGATAATGTACGTTATGAGGGTCTAGGGAGCTCTGTTTCATTCCCAACTCCTCTTTAGGAAGGAATCAAACCATTGATTCATCGGTACTTAAAATGTTGTACTTAGTATGTAAAACAAGGAGTTTGACTGATTGTTCATTAACCAAGGTGACCAGGATAAAAGATTTTCAAACTAATTTTTATTATTACTATATGACTTTTCTCTTTTTTAAATGTGTTTCCTGATTAATGCAAGGCTGTCTTTAACAACACCCGAATGATTAGTATAGAAGCAACAGGTTTTCCTAGGGCCATATGTAATCCACCTTGTTAGTCTTATTGTGTGGATTATATATGCATACAGCTGCTAATGTGCATTCACATAGGTCCAGCCTCTATGTAGGACACAATGACCACAGCAAAGAGGAAAAAATTAACTTTTTACCACATCGTCAGATTGACCACTTCGTGTAATTTTTTTATGTTATTAATTAGAAAAACTCTCAGTAAACTGGGAATAGAAAGCACCTTTCTCAATCTAATAAAGTGCATCTACAAAAAGTCCACAGCTAACATCATACTTAATGGTGAAAAACTGGGCGCTTTTCCCATAAACTGAGGAATAAGGCAAGCATGTCCATTCTTGCCATTCTTATGCAGCATTGTATGGGGCCAGCACTGTATGCTAGCCAGTCTGCTCATGACAAAGAAGGAGGTGCAGGTTGGAAAGGAACAAGTAAAACTATCTTTCTCCATAGATGGTATGGTCCTTTGTGTAGAAAATACTAAAGAATCCATACAAAAAGCTACTAGAACTAAACATGTTTGGCAAGTTTGAGGGCCTGAGATTAAAATGAAAAAAGCAATTGTACTTCTATATACTAGCAATGAGCGGTCTGAAAATGAACTTAACAATTTCATTCACAGTAGCATTGAAGAGAATAAAATGTTTCGGACCAAATTTAACAAAAGGGTGCAAGACTTGTCTGTTGAAAACTACAAAATACTGCTAATAGAAATTAAAGACAATCTAAATAAATGCAGAGACATTTCATGTTCATGGACTAGAAGACAGTATTATTAAGATGTCAATTCTTCCCAAATTGATCAATAGATTCAATGTAACCCCTCTCAAATTCCAGGAGGCCTTTTTGCAGAAATGACCAATTGCTTTTATCGGTGGGTAGGCCTCTCTGACCAAGGGGTGAATCTGGCGTAGTACCTGTTGGAGGGCCTGAAGAGACTGAAGAAGGTTATGGTTAGTGATTTCAGCAAGTTTATCATCTCTGAGGTGGGGCAACAGAGAGGGTGTAATTCCTTGTACATAGGGGTTGTGTTTAGCTCTTAGGAGGGCCAAGGGAAGGAGGCTCACCCAGTTCTTGCCAGTCTCTAGTTTTAATTTGGTAAGTGTTTCTTTTAAAGTCTGATTCATTCGTTCTACCTGTCCTGAACTTTGTGGCCTATAAATATAATGTAAATTCCAATTCGGTTTTAATGTTTTAGCTAATAATTGGGAAATTTGGGCTGTGAAAGCCAGGCCATTGTCAGACCCCAAGGTTACAGGTAGGCCGAATCTGGGGAAAATTTCTTGTAACAATTTTTTTAGTGTTATCTGAGAGGTTTCAGTTTTGGTAGGAAAGGCAGGAAAAGTGTCTGTGAACACCAAAAGGTAGCGATACCTGTATTGTCGAGGTTTTACCTTGGTGAAGTCAATTTCCGAGTGTTAGCCAGGGTTGGTTCCTTGCATTCTGGTTCTAATAGGCAGCCTTGATTTTGGCCCTGGATTTACTTGTGAACAATTTTCATATCTGGTAACAATGTCTTTTGTTATTTTGTCAAGATCTTTGATGTAGTAATATTTTTAAAAGTTCAGTTAATTTTGTGGATCCAAGGTGTGTTCCTTGATGTATCTATTTAATCAGCAATCTGCCTAGAACCTGTGACAAATAAATCCTTTGGTCTGGCAGAATTTTCTAATTCATGGCATTGTTGGAGGCTTTTAAGATCTTAGGATGTTTTGCTTCTTCTTTAGTATAATGTGAAGTTGGTGGCAATTGAGGTGCTATTAAAGAGTCTAAATTTGGGGGCACATACAACTTACCTAGACTGAAACAAAATGAAATAGAAAACCTGAACCAACCAAAAATGAGCAGTGAGTTTGAAGCAGTAATCAGCATTCTCCCAGCATTGAAAAGCCTGGGACCAGATGGCTTCATTGTTGAATTCTACAATCTTTTAAAGAAGAATTACCAACAATTCTTCTCAAACTGTTCCAAAACTTTGAAACAGAGGATATCCTGCCAAATTCATTCAATGAGGCCAACATCACCCTAATATCAAAATCAGACAAGGACACACACACAAAAAAGAAAACTACAGGCCAATATCCTTGATAAACATAGATGCAAAAATTATCAACAAAATGCTAGTAAACAGAATTCACCAACACATCAGAAAGATTATATACCATGATCAAGTAGGACTCACCTCAGCGATACAAGGATGGTTCAACATAGACAAATCAATAAATGTCATAGACACACAACATCAACAAAATGAAGGAGAAAAAATATTATCATCTCGATAGTCACAGAAAAAGCATTTGATAAAATTCAACATCCCTTTATTTTAAAAATCTCTCAACAAATTAGGTGTATGAAGAAATTATCTCAACATAATAAACGCCATATATGACAAACCCACAGCTATGATCATCCTGAACAGGGAATAGTTGAAAATTTTTGCTCTGAGAATGGGAACAAGACAGTCTACTCAAAATAGTATGAGAAGTTCTAGTCAGAGCAGTTAAGCAAGAGAAAGAAATAAAGGGCATCAGATTGGAAAAGAGGAAGTCAAATTATCCCTATTTGCAGACAATATGATCTTAAATAGAGAAAAACCTAAAGACTCCACGAAGAGCCATTAGATCTGATAAACAGAGTAAAGTTGCAGGATACAAAATCTATATACAAAAATCAGTAGTGTTTCTATGCACTTACAATGAACTCACAGAAAAAGTAATCAAGAAAGCAATCCCATTTACAATACCTACCAAAAAAAATATATACCTAGGAATGCATTTAACCAAGGAGGGGATTAATCTCTACAATGTAAAGTGCAAAACACAGATGAAAGAAATTAAAGAGGACACACACAAAAAAAGACATGGATTGGAAGAAATAATGTTCTGAAAATTTCCTTACCACCCAAAGCAGATTCTAGGCAATCCCTGTCAAAATACCAATGGCATTTTTCACAGAAAAGAAAAAAAAATCATAAATTTTATATGGAACTGCAAATAAAACAAAATAGCCAAAGCAATCCTGAGCAAAAAGAATTAAGCTGAAGGCAATACACTACCTGACTTCAAAACATACTACACAGCTATAGTAAACAAAACAGCATGACACTGTCATAAAAAACAGACATATGGACCAATGGAATAGAATAGAGAACCCAGAACTAAATCCATGCATCTACAGCCATCTGATCTTTGACAAAGGGTAAAATATACATTGGGGAAAGGACAGCCTCTTTAATAAATGATTCTGAGAAAACTAGATATCCATGTGTAGAAGAATGAAGCTAGACCACTATCTCTTGTCATTTACCAAAATCAACTCAAAATGTATTAAAGATTTAAGTGTAAGACCCAAAACTTTAAGACTTCTAGAAACACAGGGGAAATGCTTCAGGACATAAGTCTGAACAAAATTTTTATGAACAAGACCTCAAAAGCACAGATACCCAAAGAAAAAATAAACATATGGGATTGTATCAAAATAAGAAGCTTTTGCACAGCAAAGGAATTAATCAACAGAGCAAAGAGACAACCTGCAGAATGGGAGAAAATATTTGCAAACTAGACAACCCCCAGAGATTAATATCCAGAATATAAAAATATTCAAAGAACTCAATAGTAAAAAAAAAAATCTAATTAGAAAATGGACAAATGAGCCAAATATGCATTTCTCAAAGGAAGACAAACAAATGGCTAACAGGTATATGAAAAAATGCTCAATATCACTAGTCTTCGGGGAAATGTAAATCAAAATCTCACTGAGGTATCTTCTCACCCCAGTTATTCTGAATATTATCAAAAAGATAGAAAACAACAAAAATTGTTGAGGATGTGGAGAAAGAAAAACTATTGTAGATTGTTGGTGGGATTGTGTATTGGTAGACTCCTGATGGAAAACAGTAGGGAGGTCTCTTAAACAACTACAGGTAGAACTACCATATGATCCAATTATCCCACTGCTGGGTATATACCCAATGGAATGGAAATTATCAGGTTGAAGGGATACCTGTATGTCCATGTTCATTGCAGCTGTATTTACAATAGCCAAGATATGGAACCAACCAAAATGTCCATTGGCAGATGATTGTATATGGAAAATGTGGTATATATACATAATGTAATACTACTCAAACATATAAAAGAATGAAATTCTGCCATTAAAGCAGAATGAATGAGTTTGGAGAAAAATATGTTAAATGAAATAAGCGAGGAACAGAAGAAGAAATACCACATGTTCTCACTCACATGTAAGAGCTAAAAATAAAATATTATGAGTACTACCACTACTACTAAGTTGATCATTTTAGAAGTAGAGAGTAGAACTGTAGTTACTAGAGGAGGGAAAGAAAATGAGAGAGGGGTGAAAATGACAAGTTGATTAATGGACACAAAATTGCAGCTATTTAGGAAAAATAATTTTTATTGGTGTACAATCGTGCTAAACATCTATAATTAATAATAATTTACTTTATGTTGTCAAATGGCTAAAAGAGAAGAGCTTAAATGTTCTGATCACAAAGAAATGATACATTTTTGCAATGATTAATTTGCTAACTACCCTGATTTGATCACTAAAAATTGTATCCATGTATTGAAATATAACTCTGTACCCCATAAATATGTACAATCAATATGTTTCTATTAAATAAAAAAAAATAAGTCCATAAATGAAAGACAAAGTACTCATTAACATGGCTCAATATTCATTCATCAATTTGTTTATTCATCTTACAAACATGTATTAAGCCCACTATGTGACAGGCACTATCTTAGGTTTTGGAAATGCAACATTGATCAAAACATATAGAAGTTAGTGATAAATGCCATGAAGAAAAATACAGGCAGCAAGTGGAATGGGGACTTTATGTGTAGAAAGAAATGGCTGTAGTTTTAAATAAGGTGGTCAAAAAATCTTGCTAAATAGTGAGAATTGAGTAAAAAAACGAGGACAAGGTGAGGAAGTCAGCAAGATAAACAGATATCTGGGAGCATGTCATGTATGTTAAGAAATATGAATACAAGAAATATAAATAATATGCATCATATTTACTATGCACAGACTTTTTGAAGCATCAATCACTCCTTCTCCAGCTTATAAAAGTAATACGTATTTACTCTAGAAATAGAATATTTATAGTATTTACAAATGAAGAATTTATGTTTTAAAAAAGCTTAAATTGGATTGCATTTAAGCTCCACTCCAGCTAGGAAATGAATCACACAGAGAGACAAGACACTTTTCTTAGTGTGAATGGAAGGCAAATAAGGGAGAAGGTAAACAAAGAGAATGGCTTTGGAGCCAGGCAGACCCACTGTATTACTTACCATATGTGGCATTGGTTATTTAACTTTTCTAACACCTTAATCTCCTCATCAATAAATAGGGACTACACACTTCCTTCTTTGGGTAGTATTCTTGTTTTTCTTGTTTACAGTATATGTCAATTGCTTGACATAGTCACTCCTTGGAATACAGTGGGCAAAATAAAAGAAAATGAAAAACACAAATTCTCAGTATCTTAATCCAGTTGTTCCTAAATCTAGCAAATCATCAGAAATACCCTGGGAACATTAAAAAGCAAAAAAATAAACCCAGATGTTTAGGATATTCCTTTAGAGATTCTGATTCATCAGTTCTCAGCCGAAGCTAATGAATCCGTAGTTTTAAAAAACTCCCCTGGTGATTCCTATGATCAATAAAGTTGTGGGACACACTGCAATAAACTGTATACAGAAGCAAAAACGAGAACAAATTAATTAATTATTGAAGGAATTTTCTAATTTATTGGCCATGGCAACACCTACTTTACCGAGCTAAACTCTTGGGTTTGAATTACAGCACCCTCACTTGTGTGAACTTGGGCAAGTTACTTAAATTTTCTTTTCTTCAGTTTCCTCATCTATAGACAAGAATAAGATAGTACATCACATTGTTGTCAAAGAGATTAAATGTTTAAATATATGTAAAGCATTACATGAATTATCATCATCATCATCATCATCATCATTATTTTTACTACTGCTACTGTTATGTCTCACCTTATGAAATAAAGGTGACTCCGTGATGTTGGTTGCAAATAGAAGTCACGCAAATCACATATTACGTAACTTCCATTGAAAAATGTGATGTTACTTGTGAAAAGCACAGAGAGTGCACCATGATACAGACTATCACAAGTAGTACTCATCGAAAACCTTGAAACCACATCTTTGGGAATGACTATGTTAGATCTGAAAGTACCTTTTGTGTTATCTATCTCTGTATAAACCCATCCCCCCCAAACATAGTAACTTTAAAATAATAATTTATCTTTGACAGTTCTGTGATTGACTGAGCTCATCTTGGTATTTCTCACTTGGAGTCTTTGATACCATTGCAATCAGATTGCAGCTGAGGCTGGAGTCATAAGAAACTTCACTGGGCTGGACATCCAAGAAAGTTTCTTCATTCACATCTGTTACCTTAGAATGGATGGCAGGAATAGCTGCGGGTTGGCCGAGTACCTGTTCCTTCATGTAACCACTCCATGTATTTTTTTTTGGCTTCTTCACAGCATGACAGTTTAAGTGTAGTTGGACTTTTTTCGTTTAACTGACTTCCCCAAAATAAGTGATCCAAGGGACCCAAGCAGAAGCCACAAGACTTCAGAATGTCATCTCCACAACAATAAGGCCAGCCCAGATTCAATAATTTTGGAAAAATTGTATCTTGCACTATGAGCATGATAGCTTCCTAATACTTAATGATTTTTCAGATGAGATCACTGGTGACATTAACAAACATTGGGTTTTTGACATTTTGCAATAAAATATGTCAACATTTGAAAGATAAGTCAGCGATGCAATATTTTTCAAAGACCAATGTTTTGTGTTACAAAATCACGGAGGTGTAATAGATCCTTTCAAAGTGCAAGACACGCAAATATATTCTAATGTAATAGAGTATGAAAAGTTCATTGATAGGGTTTCAGAGTCCGTATCATAACTAACCTTTATGAAACTGCCACTCGTTGAGCTTTGGTGTAGTATCCACGGCTATTTGAATAATCACTTACCATTGTGAGGTAAAATTTTCTTTATATATATCAAGAAAAGTAGCATATGGGAACAGATAGAAGACAAAAGAATCTATGAGAACCTAGCAGTCTTCTATTAAGCCATGCATTACAGAGATTTGCAAAAATGTAAAACAGTGACACTCTTCTCACTAATATCTTTCCTTTGGAAAAATATAGTTTTGGTAAATATATGTCGTATTAACATTTGTTGATCTTATAAACATTATTTTTATTTTAGGATTATTATTTCAAGTTTTTAAAAAGATTTATTAAGGGCTTCATAATATTTCTCAGCTTCAATTTTAAATTTGATATAAATCAATAATTGTAAGCCAAATAAATGGAAGGTTTTTGAGATCCCCAATAATTTATTATTGTTATTTTAAAATATTGATGAAATAAGGAAGGGAAAATGGCGGCGGGTCTGGAGCACCCGTGTCGGGAAACAGCGCGATCCTGAGTGCTGTGTGCTGTGATACCAGAGAAGTGACTGCATTTCTAAGAGCAACAAAGGACGAATAAATCTTTCAACAACGATACTACATCGACAAATAAGCGGCAGAGGGTTCGAGGTTTTGGGGCCGACACGGAGAAAGACTCCAGGGGGTTCCCAGGCCTGGCCGCGGGAACAATATTGGCAGCCCACACGGCAAAAGCCGGGAGAGCCAGCGGAGGAACAGCGCAGAGGCATCTGAATCACGCTGAAACACGCCAAAAGGCCCACTCGGCGTCCTCCGTGAGTCACCCCCAGAAAAATCCCACTTGCGGGGCGAAGCCCGATTATTCCCCGCCCATTACACCAGGCTGGGCGCCCACAACAAAGCTGCCTCCATTTTCTAGGGTGGAGCCAGGCAAGCCCGGAATAGTGAGGGCTGGCCAGTCATCTCTGTCTGGCGTGGCTCCCCGCTGGGACGAGCTAATTGCTTACCTTGACGCAGAGCATCCTGGGGCTTGTAGTCCCACTCGGCCCACGGTTCTTAGAAGGGGCCGGCAGCGTGAGAAACCCCCGGCCAGCCTCGGGGGGGCTGGGAGGAGAAGCCCGCCCAGATCGTCTCACCGTCACACCCTAGGCGACAGCTACA
>NW_007726692.1:324335-361209 GCF_000696425.1 Galeopterus variegatus | reverse complement strand
ACACACACACACACACACACACACACACAAAAAAAACCGGGGGGTGTGGGATGGGGAAGAAGATATAACAACTATACTTTTTTTGTAGTTGTTACAACAAACAAACGGAGGGGACATTCTTGGGGGGAAGGGGAGAGAGGGAGGAGGGCGGGAAGTGTCGGTGGTGGGCCATAATAATCATATACATTGTATATTGACAAAATAAAAAATTTAAAAAAAATAAAAAAAAATAAAAAATAAAAAAAAAATATTGATGAAATAAATATAACATAAAATTTGCTAACAACCATTTTTAAGTGTACAGTTCAGTGAAATTAAATACATTCACATTTTTGTGCACCATCACTACAATTTATCTCCAGAACTTTTTCTCATCTTGCAAAACTGAAATTCTGTACCCTTTAACAATAGCTCACTGTTTCAACCTCTCCCCAGTCTCTGGCAACCACCATTCTTTCTGTGTCTACTGGAGGTAGCTCATATAAGTGGAATCACACAGTATTTGTCCTTTTTGTAACTGGCTTATTTCACTTATTTGTCCTTTTTGTAACTGGCTTATTTCACTTAGCACAAAGTTCATCCATGTGTGGCATGCGTCCAATTTTTTTTTCTTTTTAAAGGCTGAGTAATATTTCACTGCGTGTGTATATCACATTTTTTTTATTCATTCATTCATTGATGGACGCTTGGGTTGATTCTACATTTTGAGTATTGTGAATAATGCTGCTAAAAATGTGGGAGTATAAATATCTGTTGAAGTTCCTGCTTTCAATTCTCTTGGGTATATGCTCAGAAATGAAATTACCATATAATTCTACTTTTGATATCTTGAAGAACTGCTATGCTGCTTGTCATAATGACTGCCCCATTTTACATTCCGAAGAAATAATTCCCAAGGGTTCCAATTTCTCCATATCCTTGTTAACACACACACACACACACACACACACATATTTCCTTATAATAGCCAATATAATGTGTGTGAGGTGGTTCTCATTGTGGTTTCATTTTCACTTTCTTAGTGATTGGCAATGTTAAGCATCTTGTCCTGTGCTTATAGGCTATCTGTATATCTTCTAGGGAGAAATGTCTGTTCATGTCCTATGCCTATTTTTCAGCAGGTTGTTTGTTTCCTTGTTTTTTGTTACAGGTGCCTATTACCTCCTTATTACATATATTACTTGAAAATATTTTTTTGCATTCTGCAGGTTTTCTTTTCACTCTACTGATTATATCCTTTGATACACAGAAGCTTTTAATTTCAATGTAGTCGAATTTATCTATAGTTTTTTTCTTTGTTGCCTGTGCTTTTGGTGTCAAATCCAAGAAATCATTACCAAATTCAATGTCATAAACTTTTCTCATATATTTTCTTTTAAAAGACTTGTAGTTTCAGTTCTTGAATTTATGTCTTTGAGCCATTTTGAAATTATTTTTGTGCATGCTGTAACGTAAGAATAAAATTTTATTCTTTATATGTAGATATCCAGTTTCACCAGCACTATTTGATGGAAAGACTCTCCTTTTCCTATTGAATGGTTCGCAAAACCTTGCCAAAAATCATTTGACTGTATGGGTGAAGTTTTGATAATAGCTCTCTATTTTATTTGATTGGCTCATGTGATTGTCTTTACATGAGTACCATACTATTTTTATTCCTGTAGTTTTGGAGGAAAGGGATCCAGAATATGCCACTGTGGCATAAAAATTATTTTAACTGAAGGCATTTGATATTCAACAGATGCAAAAAGAAGCTTTTCTGGAGCTTCCCTTATCTGACTAGAGGCTGAAACTCCTCAAAGTGAGGGTGCCCTCTCCAGTTGAATTTTACTGGAAATAAAGAGAGAGAAGACCACTTGCACATGTATAAACAAAAGTTCCCCTAGAAACCCATTTGTCTTCCTAAAGGAACCATTTGATCCTCCCATAGAAATCCTGCCCCACTTTTTCCTATTAAATTAGGTATAATAAATTCCTATTTCTAATTATTGAGTAAGACACTTCTATGCACCCCCGTATGCATATGAATAAATTTTGCCTTTTTTTCCTGTTAAGCTGTCTTTTGTCAGTCTATTCACAGGCCCCCAAATATTTTACTTATAAGGTAAAGGAAGCCTTTCCTCCCAGACAAAAGTAAGTTTGCAAATCAAGAAGTATGAGACTTCCTTTCCTGTTCTTTTCCATGTTTGTTTTATTACTCAGGATCCCTTGAGATTCCATATAAATTTTAGGATAAGTTTTTCTATTTCTGCCAAAAAATGTCATTGGAATTTTGATATAGATTACATTGAATCTACAGAACCCTTTGGGTAAGATGGGCATCTTAATGACATTAAGTCTTCTCCATGAACACCACATGTCTTTCCATTTATTGTTGCCTTGTTTGACTTTTTTCTGCAGAATTTTGCAGTTTTCAGAGTACAAATCTTGCAACTCTTTGGTTAAGTTCATTCCTAAGAATTTGATACTTTTTGATGCTATCATAAATGGGATTGTTGCTTAATTTTCTTTCTGGATTATTTATTGATAATGTGCAGAAATGAAACTGATTTTTGCATGCTGATTTTATATCCTTCAACTTTGCTGAGTTTGTTTACTAGTTCTGACAGGTTTGTGTGTTTGTTTTGTGTGTGTGTGTGTGTGTGTGTAATCTTTACATTTTTCTATATAGAAGTTTATGTTATCTGTAAACAGAGATAATTTTACTTCTTCCTTTCTTATTTGGAAGTCTTTTGTTTCTTTTTCTTGCCTAATTACTCTGGCTAGAACTTCCAGTACTATGATGAACAGAAAGGGTCCTCAATAATATTTATTTATTTATTTATTTATTTATGGAATAATGCATAAATTTATTTTCTTCACCAGAGCATGAAAATCTCTATTAATCTTGTTTTGAACAAAATGTTAAAAAATTCCCCCCAAAATCCATTGTGAAACACTTGCTTATAGTTTTCACTTTACAAAACAGTTAAATTCACTGAAAGCACAGATTTAAAAAAAAGATATATTTCAATAATTTTTAAAAAGCAATATTTAATGAAGTTTTAAGACCAAAAATTTTAAGAGAGTTTAAGAGGACGAGAACAAGATTTTAGGCGAAAAAAAAGTTTGTCCCTATTCCACCCTGAACCATTAGGATCTTGTCTTTTTCTTTTAACTTCATGGTTTTACCTATTTCTTAAAACAATTAACCTAATAGACTGTGGTTAGAAATAATTAACAAATCTAAATGGGGAATATTTTCTTTGTTTTAGTTTCTATATTAATGATAACTATTTTAAAGTGTATATATTTTACCAAAATATTAAATACAGAATCTAAACAATACACTTGACATACTGTTCATATTCATGAGCAAACTATGTTTTAATATGTTGCCTGACCACTTACAGTTTTGGGGGTGTTTACTCTTTCTGAAAGCAAAAGCTCCATTTTCAAATGCCATGTTTTTAGATGTTCCTCCTAAAATTTCTTATCACGTGTAATATTTAATGGCTTGTTTTGAAAGCTTCAACTATGTGTTGCTAATATACATATTTTGTAAGTGCCCTGTGATGAAGGTCATCATGTGCCTTATAAGTGGGACATTATCATAATAGCATATTTCTATAAGAGTAGCTCTCTTTTTGCTGTTTTTCTTTGAAATGGGAAACTTCTATAGAGGCTATATTACGGGGAGTCATGGCAACTGATGGACACTACCAGTGCCCACAAGTTCATTTGAAAAATATTCATCCTAGCAATTTTCTTCTAGAGTGTAATAGAATGGTTATATGGTTGGGAAGGATGCTCTCTTGTCATAGTCTGCAGCTAATCACAAAATCTACCAGCATCATGACCTCGAACAGAGTGCATCAAAGGGACAAGCCACACTGGAGACAGTCCAGGAATATTGAGTGAAATACACAGCCTTTGTTTGCTTTGTGTTCACCAACCTCAGTGAATATGTGTTCATTTCTTTTCAGTTTAACTATATTTTTGTGGAATATTACTTTCTAAACACATAAATCATTTCCCAAAGCATACTCCCATGCTAAAAACAGGAAAAAATTACAATGTTTATAGTTAGGTGTTTTGTGAGCTAAATTATCAATATTACTAATTCGTTAAAAGAGATATAAAATAAGAAGATATATTTATAATTAATTATTACAATCAGATATAATAAAGACTGATAACATTTGAGCAAATAAAGTATTTAAAAATTGTCCTAGACATGTAAATGTACAGAGAAGATTCCTGGGTGTCTTTTTAGTGATGTACTAGGCATTGTTTAGCAATCCCTTTGGTGGATTATTTAATTTAAGAGGAGTTTTAACTTGGACTGGTTTTTCTATTCACAAGGATATTTTCTATTTTATAGAGGTAGGAGTTTTTTTGTAGAAAACTGACAATAATTCAGATGTTTGTTTAAGCTATGCAAATGGTTTGATCCAGTAAATATACATTTGATTGCCACTTGGAAGAAAAAAATAATCTTATACATTAGGTTTTATTGTCCTATAAGATATAAGCTCATTTTGCATGTATTAGGAAATTTATGTTACTATTCTTACTCTTTATGTGTCTTTAAATTCTTCTTTGCAGCAATCTTTATATCTTACTGGTTCTCTCATTAATTAGTGCATTAAATACAATTTTTGACACATGATCATTTTATATTTGCATGTGAGTTATGTTTTCAAACTTTAAAAAAGTATACTTTACCAGAAATGAAAAATATAATACATCAACTGAAAAAGGCCTCATTCAGGCACCGTTCTGTATAGGGTGCTGCTTACCTGGTCTGATCATTCTTTCCATCAGAATCACCATGGTAATTGTCAGTTGTAACCTTTCAGTTCTGATACCTAATTTAGATAACTAAAGTGATTGTTTTACTTGTTGTTCGTATAAAATCCTCGCGAAATTATAAAAAAAAGAAATGCCTGAGCTCATGCATGGTACAGGAACAAAAGGTTACATACAAATACTTAATAGTTAACTTATTTAACAAACTATATACATAACAAATTTTAAATAATACAACTTTGTCTTTCAGTTATGGCTAAAGGGAATACTTTTGTATTGTTCCACTGTAGATTCTCCTTTTATTTTGAGATTTTGACATCTTGGCTTTGTGGTATTCACTTACCATCTTCCCTGTCCCAGGACATTCTAAGTTTCATAATATTAAAATGAGCATGACCTCAAACCTGGGCTTTTATATTAATTACAGAGTATTTTCAATATCTCTGTCTACAATTGCTTCAAGTATAGAATTTATTACAAAATTTTGAGTGTTTTTACACACCAGGGTTATATTTGGAGAGAAGAAAAACAAATCAAAACAAGTAAGGGAATTGGCTGTTACAGGATGTTTCTGTAGGAGTTGCTTAAGTAGATGTGAGGCACTCTGACAAGAAAGGCACTAACGAATTTTTTTGAAACTGCATAGGAAGGAAAGCAAATTGCTTTTGTTGAGACTATGTATTTAGAGCAGCTATGGAGGTGCTGTTGGAATGGATGGACCCCCTCAAGTCAGTTCTTGGCAAAGCTCCTATACAAGAATTACCGTGTCCCAAATGAAACACACCTATTAGTTGTCAAAGTAAAAACACTATACTGAAAAGAGCACCAGATTTATAATCAAAAGACTTAGGTATTCATCCTGGCTTAACCATCTACTGGTGTTATCACCTAAGTTAAATCACTTAACCTTATTTCCTGAATCCACAAAATTGACTTAATAAATATTGTCCAATTCTCAGCTTTGTTGTATGATCAGATATATGCGACAACAAATTTGTAAGTAGTTTTTTTTTTTTTTTTTTTTTTTTTTTATAAATATAAGTAATGTAAACAAATAAGTCAGGTTGAGGAATTACAGAAACTGAAGATTTCTTTCTCCTTTTTTATTAGGAAATTTATTAGACTCAATAACATTTAAATTTTATTTGGGTTTACAATGTGCCTGGGGTGAATTTTCTCCTCTATTCTGGTCCTAAGAATCTTTCCTCAGACAATGGGACTTTGCCTGCCTCTCTTTTACCCTCCCTAAGGTCTTTGCAGTTAGATATGAAAAAAATCTTTCAATGGGTTTTAAACATCTTCAGAGATATTATTTTGCCATTCTCTATGTTTAGTGAAAGTGATTTCAGTACACGTTTATAGGACTGGTCAGAACGTCTCACTCTTCATTTCCGATCTCTCTTCTCCTTTATTCTTCCTGTGATAAAAGTGGTTGCTGGCAAGGCTGGCCGGTTATTCAGTTGGTTAGACCACAAGTTGGTTAGAGCACGCCTTACAATTGGGTTTAGATTCTCCAACCAGCCAGCCACAAATAAATAAATAAATAAATTAAATTAAAAAAACAAAAAAAAAGGTGGTTACTGGGATGAGAAGGGGTTAACAGGGAGAATAGCTACGATGCCAGGTAAACCCACTAAGGGAGGCTGAAATCTCTCTTCTGGAATGTTTACACTGAAATTATATATACTCCTTGTTGAAGCATTAGGATATTGAAAATTAAGTACATATTTTTGTAAAGACAGATCCTCTGTAAATAGTATTGCTAACTTTAGTAAACAGGGTGCCTCGCTGATTTTTAATTTCAGATAAACAATAATATTTTTAGTTTATATACAATGTGTTTCATGACACATACTTAGACTAAAAAGTTCTCCATTGTTTATCTGAAGTACAAATCTAATCTGCTTCCCGGTATTTCAACTGGTTGCCCTATCTGTAATTCGTGAGATGATTATGAACTTTCCAGAAGGGACCAATGTTCAAAAACAAGAATCAACCCTCATTGGGCCTAACAAGTGCCAGTCAAATTTTATTGACCAATGACACTATGAATAGGGCAGGAAACCTGCTAAAGAAGCCTTTCGTAGTAGACTGGTGACAGTTGAAAGACGGTTCCGGCATTGGGTAAGAGGAGAGGGAGATTGAAAATACTGTAATCTACTAGTTTAACTAAAACATAATCCTTCTTATCTTGATAATGGCGGATAATACTGGGTGAACGGGCGTGTGTTTAATAAAGTTGTGTGCTAATTATTTACCACCTGAATAGTATAAATCTTAATAAACCAAGGAAAGGAAATGGCAGAAGTGAAAGTCCCTGAAAAGACTGATGTGCTTAAAGACTTTAGGGACAGTTAAACCAACGCAGGTAAAGCCCTCATGTGCCTTTCATAGTTTGGGGCGAGTCTTAGGACCAAATTAAGAAACAGAATTTGGCTATGGTCTACAGACCAGGCAAAGAC
The DNA here is from genome assembly GCF_000696425.1 of Galeopterus variegatus. Taxonomy (NCBI): domain Eukaryota; kingdom Metazoa; phylum Chordata; class Mammalia; order Dermoptera; family Cynocephalidae; genus Galeopterus; species Galeopterus variegatus. Next base: position 353,956 of record NW_007726692.1, on the reverse strand, counting down.
AGAAGGCAATACCTGAGGGGAATCTTCTGTAAACTAAACATAGAAGTAAAAGTGGATTGTAGATAGAATTTAAACACTACGATGCCTAAAAACTGGCTGTTCTTGGTAATGGTGTCAAACAAGAAAATTGTAAGTAAAGTTTAGCTATGTTCCTCAGGGAAATAGAAGATATCAAGTATACGTGACTGGATTTTTACTTTTTCCCATTTTATTTCCCTTTTAGCTTTTCTTAGAAAAATTTCCTCTGAAAAATATTTTTATCTAAGGAGTTCCACCAAACCTCCTTTAAAGTCAGCTTTCAAAATGCCTGTAACAATTCCAGCAGGAAAATAAAGGGGAAAAATTTCTGGAAGGAAAATTACTTGGTGCTACAATGAATCTGTTTTCATATATCTTGATGTTGCTAAACTAGAAATCCTAGTCCAACACAGATTTTTTTTTTTAATGTTGTGAGTGTAAGTTACTTTAGTAGATGAATGAATAATACTTAGATTTTTCATTTGTTGTTATTGTTCCTGTAAATGTAGAAAATTAAATCGATTTTAAAACTCTACTTGTGCAAAATGAAGCAGATGGATGAGTTAAAATATACAGTTTATAGTTATTTACTTTGACCAACCATTTCCTCAAAATCAGGTAAAGGGCCTTATAATTAAGACAAATTCTTAAATGCATATCTAAGCCTGTGCTGCTTGATTGTGGCAGTCTACTTGGCAGAGCTTTTTCCTGCTAATTGTTGTGGTTTGTATGGCTTACTCCTTAACGATATCTATAAAAAATATTTAGAACATAAGCTGTTCTAATAGTTTTCATTTTTTCTAAGGTATTATACTCTATATCATAAGAAACACAAGTGCCAACAATTGCTCTTCTTTAACGGTTGATGAAGAAAATTGCTAGAGAGTAGAATTAAAAACAAATGTAGTTGACTTGCAGACAGCACAGTGTGAAGAAAATTTTTATCACTGCTTTTGGCTACATAATGTGAAAAGCTTACCAAAAAAGGTGAAATATTTCCCCTTCTATTTTAATAAATGCTGTTAAGCAAGTCTTTCTACATAGACAACATTTAGTTTTGAGTTTCCATAGCAGATATATTTAGAAACTTTAGGATATTTAAGAAATTGAAAGAGATATCTTCTGGGTCTTATGTTTGTTAAAGCAGATTTTCCATATTCTTCTGTTGGCGTTAGCGTGTAATTAGAACAAATATCCAAATGAATCCAGTTCATCCCAGGTCTGGCCGCCTTAGAAGAAGACGAAGAGAAAATGCTGAATTTGTGGCTGAACAGGAGGTATTATAATCTCTAGATCTACATATCATTTTCCTCTCTCATTATCCATGGCACTTGAAATTATGAGTATTATATTATTATTTTTCTTTCGTATTAAAAATGTATTATTCAACCTCAGGGAGGAAGGGGTGGGTAATACCGTATCAGAATTTCAGAGGATGGGTTAAAAAGAGAGATGACAGTTACATATTTATTTAAAAGGGCACACAAAAATGATAGAGTACTCAAAAATAGTTTGGGGCTACCGGCTGTGTATTGGCAGAAAATAAAAGTAGAACTTAACCTCACATCATTTATATAAACATTATAGGTGAATTAAAGACACACTTATAAAAATATATAACATATTGTAAGGAATTACAGAATAATATTTGTATATTCTTTAGACAGAGGAGGCCTTCTTAAGCAAGACAAAGATCCCAAAAGCCATAATAAAAAAAAATGATTTCTGTATGGCAAAATACAACATCATACAAGTCCAAAGACAAATGACAGTTTGAGAGAAAATGATTGTAACACTAAACAATGTTTTACTGTAGATATTTGTTGCAATAAATAACCAAAAGTGATCTAGAAAATATTATGAATAAAACAACCAATCTCCTGGAAAATGGGCTCGGGAAGATAAACAATTCATTGTAGAGGCAATGAAGACAGTAAACATAATAAAAATGCTAAACAGCTCTAAAAATAAGAGGCGAGGAAATTAAAACAATAAAATAACTTTGCCCCCATCAGACTGATAAAAACATTAAGTGATTGATATAGAGGATGAACTTGAATGAAATTCCATGGATTTAAATAACAGCTCTGCACTTGCTAGCTGTGTGGTCTTGGGCCAGTTAACAAAGCTATGTTTCTGATTCCATTTCTTCATCTATAAAAACAAAGCTGATAATGGTTCCCATAATACAGAATTAATTTGGTATTGGTTATGTCCTTACAATTGTTTCTGGTACTTTGTGAGTCCCATGTAAGTGTTACCTAATATTATTATTGTTGTTATTGCTATGGTAACAATGTTCGTAAGACATGTAATACTCAACATCTTTGGAAAGTAATCTGGCAGTATTTTGTTATTAATTATAAATTTGCATCTCTTTTGACCAGCGGTCCCACATTTGGGAATTTATCTCACGAAATAAAAGTTACCTCTATGAAGCAGACTTGACCAAAGTATTTCTGTGGTGTTTGTTGCAGTAATAAAACATTAAGTTAAATAAAACTTTGAGGTCTATCAATATGGAGATGATACAGTAATATATGGTTTAGTGGCAATGGAATATGATGCAGCTACTAAAAAGGAAAGGTAAATTTATATGTAAATACTTGAAAGAATGTCCATGATATTTTGTTAAATGCTAGATATAGCTAGTTATATAAAAACACGTATAGCATGATCCCACATTTGTGCAAAACACAAATAAGCATCAACATGTGCATGTATGTTTGTATATGGTAAATAAAACATATGGAAGAAGATGCATCAAGTTTTTACAATAGTTATATATTCAGGGTATGGGATGGTAAGACGAAAGGGAAACTTGATTTTACTATATGTACTTCTGGCCTTTTAGGTCTTGAATGTCAGCTCCATGAGAGCAGGGCCTTATTTGAGGGTGCTTCAAAAAGTACATGGATTTCACTCAACATAAGTTTCTTCAAGCTCATCCATGTTGTTGCCAATGGGAGAATTTCATTCTTTTTTATGGCAGAGTAGTATTCCATGCTGTATATATGCCAGTTTCCTTATCCAGTCATCCATTGATGGACATTTAGGTTGGTTCCATATCGTGGCTGTTGTGAACAGAGCTGGAATGAACATGGGAGTGCAGGTATCCCTTCAATATGATGATTTCCATTCCTTTGGGTATACACCCAGAATTGGGATTGCTGGGTCATATGGAGGATCTATCTGTAATTGTTTGAGAAACCTCTGTACTGTTTTCCATAGTGGTTGTACTAATATATAGTCCCACCAACATTGTAGTAGTGTTCCCTTCTCTCTACATCTTCGCTGGCATTTGTTATTCTCCATCTTTTTGATTATAGCCAGTCTAACTGGGGTGAGATTATATCTCAATATGGTTTTAATTTGCATTTCCCTGATGACTAGTGACGCTGAGCATTTTTTTGTATATCTATTGGCCATTTGTATGTCTTTCTTTGAAAAATGTCTATTCAGTTCCTTTGCCTGTTATTTAATTGGGTTATTCGTTTTTTTACTGCATAATTGCTTGTGTTCCTTGTATCTTATGGATATTAATCCCTTGTCGGATGCACAGTTAGCAAAAATTACCTCCCACTCTGTAGGTTGTCGTTTCACTCTCTTGATTGTTTCCTTTGCTGTGCAGAAGCTTTTTAGTTTGATATAGTCCCATTTGTTTATTTTTTTCTTTTACTGCTTGTGCTTTCGGGCTCATGTTTATAAAGTCTGTGCCCAGACTTATGTTGAGTGAAATAAGCAAAGTGCAGAGGAATAAAAACTGTATGTACTCTCTCATAAGTGGGAGCTAAAAGATAAAGAAGAAAGGAAAGAAAGACCACAGTGTTGCGTTGGACTTGCAGAGGGAGAGAACATAACTAGGCATACAAAGTTGAGTGGGGAAAGAGGGATGGGGAGGGAGGTCAGGGATAATTGAGGGGATAATTGGGTGGGGGACACAGGGTATATTCACAATTTGTGGTAATGGACATGCTGTCAGTAGGGATCTGGCCATCACATCTTAGGCACAAGTGGTGACAATTTGCTTTTTATTCCATGAATATTCGCCACCAATAAAAAGCAAAACAGAACATAAAAAAGGACATTGAAAGATTTGTATAAAATTATATTTTTCTGTGAACTTTTTGAAGAATCCTCGTGTATCTTATTCACTACTGTATTTCCTGTGCCCAGAAATAAATATTTTTAAATAAATATAGAAGCAAGGTTTAAATTGTTGTACAAATATGTATAACTTTAGTAATATAAATTGTGTTTCAGTGTTTTGTACTGTAAAAATATTAAGTACTGTAAAATCATATGTTATTATTAGTAATAGCTCTATCACTAACTTTGACTAACTTATGACTTCTGAACCTGTTTCTACATCTCTCACATGTTCTGTCATATATAAAACAATACCTCAAGTAGGATATTACTATACTGCCAATGAGAATTTAAGCATAGGCCTAAAATACCAATCATCTGATAAAGCACCACAACTACAGCAAGTATGATGCTAATTTTAAGTTTGTTCTTAATTACAATTGGTAAAGGACAAGCTGTTTAATGAAGCTCTTACTATTTTCCCATTTTAGGAGTCTCATATCTTCTTATTAATTCTGTGGTAATACTTCCTGTTGTTACCAGCTGAAAGGTATAGGCCTTATATTTGGAGCCTTACAGTTACTGAATGTGTTCATACTCATCCTCCTATTTGGACCTTACACCAACTCTGTCATCTACCCCCCCTTATAAAGGGGGAAACTGAAATTCTGAAAAGTAATGTGCTCAAGGCCTGACAGACATTAATTATGCCTCAAAACACTCTCAAAAGTGTAACTTAAAAGCTTATCAGTAAAACTTCTTGCCTGTTGTAATTTCCTATTTAGAAGGTCCTGAAATGATTTGTGGTTTATAATGTCATATGCCTTAACAATGCTTTTTGACTTTCACTTTTTTTTAAAGTGGTATTCAATGAAACTAACAAATGTATGTATAATCCAATATAGCAATTTAAATAGGTGAGGGAAGCAGGATTGTCATGGTGTAGTGTGCTTTAATTCACAGGGGATATAGAAATATCAAACTCTGTCACTTCTAATTTTATATAGTGTGATCACATTTAAATGGAATTCAAAGTATATTTTAATGAGGGATATGTTTCTTGTATTAAGTTATAAAATTCTTTGAAGCATATACTTTGTGTTACAGATACAGATTTAGGCTGTGGACATTACTTTATCAGAATGGCATATTTGACGGCTTGATTTACATGCATTCTTGAAAAAAACTGAAAAGAAGTCTGATCTCTGTACACTGGGATTGCCATACATTGTTAACACTTTGTTTTATGTAGGCCGTTTTGTATAGTTGTTACCACATTTGCCTTTCCTGTTTTAGACAAATGGAAGTCTGAAAGAAGCTTATCATTTCTTTACTTCCTGACAGTATGATAATACCTGAATAGTGTAGGTAGAAACTAGACACCAACTCCAAGTCTTTCACAAATCCCATTCATACCCAAAGTTATATTCTTTGTTAGGACAATTACTCTCCAGAATGTGAGGAAGCAATCTATTTTTATAGATATTTGTAAATACTTAAAAATTAGCATTCAAAGTGGAAAACAATGGTTAGAAATTCCTGAACACACACATCCGCACCCCTTATGTGGCTAGAAAGAGAGAGAGAGAGAGAGGAAACGAGAGAATGGAAACTAAAGCTAGGGTTTAGTGTTTTTAATATAAAAAATTTACACTATAACTCAGTTTAGAATCAAGAAAAACAGTCAGGTGAATTGTAAAAACATTTAACAGTAAGATCACCAGTGTTAAGATCAAGGTAAATAATATTTTTAGACTTTATAATATTTTCCCATCATGCAAATTAGTCAGCAATTGCACGGAGAATTTAAAGATTCAGACATTTCTTACTGACCTATAAGCACCAATTGATATGAAGTTTACCAAGACTTTATTTTTGCTTTTATTGTTTTGAGTGTCTTTCATTTTAGCATGTATGACATTTATTTTTGACTTCATCATAAGCTTACATTTTAGCAACATTCATGAAGCAAGGTAGAAAAACCATATCCATTAAGAAAAGTTTCAAAGACTTTGAAACTATTCAAAGCACAAGCATGAAAATAACCATTGAAAATCTTAGGAAGCTCTGTTTAAATGGTTGTGATTTATTCCAGAGCAGATTTTCAGGAGGAAATTCACCCTTGGAGTGGGGCGGAAGGGGGGAGGGGGAAGGAGGTTGGGGATAATTGGATGGGGGGCATGGGGTACAAATTCAATTTGTGGTAATGGACATGCTGCCAGTATGGATCTGGCCTTCACAGCTTGGGCACAAGGGGTGACAATCAGCTTTGTATCTCATGAATATTCATAACCAATAAAAATAATAATAATGATGATCTTAAAGGCTTGTGTGTGTGTGTGCATGCATGTGCATGTGTTTTTGGAAAAGGAAGTTGGGGGGAAAATAAAGATGAGTATTCAGTTATCTTTCTTTTTGCTGTTAGGATTCAGAAAGTAATGCACCTGCATTCTCAGAAGGAGCACAGGCGGAGATCCCAGCTAAGTTCAGGTATGTGAAGCCCTGAAGGGCACTCTTCCCAGCTGGAGGTTTATATTTGACCTTAAATCATGTTTCGATCACAGTACACTCTCCACTCCCTTCTGTTATCACCTTGATGGCTATGTTTCTGGCCCCATTATGACAGCCTGACCTTGACTGGTGTTGTTCCTTTAACAATTTTTTTTTTCCGTTAAATTTTTATTTTGTCGATATACAATGTGGTTGATTATTATGGCCCATTACCGAAACCTCCCTCCCTCCACCTTCTCCTCCCTCCCACCCAACAATGTCCTTTCTGTTTGCTTGTCGTAACAACTTCAAAAAAATTGTAGTTGTTATATCTTCTTCCCCCTCCCCCGGTTTTTTGTGGGTGTGTGTGTGAGTGGATTTATTTATTTATTTTTAGCTCCCACCAATAAGTGAGAACATGTGCTATTTCTTTTTCTGTGCCTGACTCGTTTCAATTAATATAATTCTCTCAAGGTCCATCCATGTTGTTGCANGTAAATGGGCAGGCTTTCTTGATTTCTCTTTCTGCATGTTCACTATCAGAGAAAAGAAATTGCTCCTTTAGGGCTGAGCCCATGGAACACTCGGGAGAGTGCGGCGCTGGGAGCCCAGCAGCACTCCCACCGCGGGTTCGGATCCTATATAGGGATGCCCGGTGCGCTCACAGTGCTCTCTGGCTGAGCGCAATGCGGCCGGTCTCAAAAAGGACAAAAAAAAAAAAAAAGAAATTGTTCCTTTAACAATTTGGTTTGGTGGTGTTCTCAGGTGATTTCATGAGAATGATCAAGCCAGCTAAGTTGCTCAGCTACAAGAAGTCTTTCTCGTCATACTGTAGTGGTTAGACTGTTTAATGTAATTCCTTGTTTAAATGTTTAAACAAATCATATTTTGCACAGATGTGTTTCCACTGTCTTGGGAAGCAGATTAATGTTGTGAAACAGGTGCTGAACCAGGGATCGTGCATTTTCTATGAGTAGGATTGAGTCATGATTTTGTCTTCTGAGCTGGTTTGTGACTTTGGGGAAGAGCTACCTACATCAGGGCTTATCAGGGATAATCATAATAGCAACCAATTGGAGTGAGTAGATCATAGCAGTTAATCCCATGGACTTCAGAGTCAGACTTACAAGCAGTGTAACCTTGGACAACTTAATTTTTTTATTGTTCAGTTTCATCATTGTAATATGGAGATAACATTAGTACCTCATAGGGAACCAGGTCTGCTGCGTCTGAAACCCTTGCTCTTTCCACCACACCATGCTGAGATACCTTATGTGAAAGCTCATTGAAATGCACAAAGTAATATGAATTAAAAACATCTACAAAATGAGAAAAATATTTTAATGATCAAAAGAATGAATAAATCAATATAAAACAGCATTTTAAAAAAATCTTGCCACTTCACTAAGGTAAGCCAGCTATTTCAAAAGACATCTTGTTTTAAACTTCGTTTTAAAACACAAAAAGTATCTGTCAAACCATGGCAGGCAGGAAATGCCAAAGATGTTGACCTTCCCCTGGAAACACGTGACTTCCATTGCTGGCAGTGTAAATCTGGGAACCTTTGTAGGAACGACTTGAGCATAAGTTAGTTATCATGAGGATCCATAAGTATCCAGGTTTAAATCATGTGCAACATCACAGGGTATAGTCACTCAGTTGCAGATATTGTGAATTAAGTTATAGAGAGTGAGCTTCCTTTTTAAAAAAATATTTGATCTACCAACCTACTGAATCCTAGGGTCTAAGAAGGTCTAAAGTACAATAAACAGTATAAGTATACGTGTTTCTGTAATTGTAGGACATCAAAACCACTGATCAATTCAGTCAAATAAAAAAATGAAAGTGTTAGTTTACAAACTCTAAAACAAAACAAAAGTTAAAGGAAACACATTATTGGCATTGTATTGATGAAACAGGTTACATGACTCGTTCTACTATTTTCACTATGAGTATAGACTGAATTTTTGATGATAAGTTTTGGTCAAAGTAATCAAAAAGTTGATCTATATGGTAGCATGATTATCAGCATACTGCAGGTGTCAGTTGTTCCAAGCACATCTCCACAGAGACTGCTGAGAAACCTAACTCAAGTTCATGACTGGCCCCTCTTTAAGGTGATCACATCCATTCTCTCAGTTTTAAGTATCTATATGCTGATGAGATCCAGATCTCCAGCCCCAGCTTTAACCTATGAGAGTATCATTTGTATGTCCAACTGCCTGCTTATCTAGTTAGTTGGTTCATTGGCATTTCAAATTTGTTCTCCCCAGTCGTGTCTGTCTTTCTCATTACAGTAAATGGGACCGCAGTCCACCATGGTGATCAAGACAGAAACCTAGGAGGATTCCTTGGTTCCTTTGGTCTCTTCACTCTGACACCCATATCTCATTCATCACCAAGTCTTATAGGTTTTTACTTCTGAAACATATATCTTTACTCTGGCCACTACTATTCATCTCTGTTGCCATCAACATAGTCCAAGTCACCATAATCTATAGCCTGGACTATCCCAGTAGTCTTTTACAGGGTCTCCCTGCTTTTATGCTTCTATCCCTGACCTTCCCTGATCCATTTTTTGAACAGTAGTGAGATCTTTTTAGAGTGTAAATCAGACCAAGTCACTTCTGCCTAATTTTTTTTTTTTTCCCCGTTGCGACTAGAATAAGATCCGAACTCCTGACTATGGCCTAGAAAGCCCTGGGTGGTGCAGCTCCTGCTTATTTCCCAACCTCATTTCATACCACCCTACCTTTTGCTCCTGACGCTTTAGCTTTCTTTCAGTTCCTTGAAAACATCAGGCTCACTCCTGCTTAGGGTCTTTGACATTGTTGTTTCTTTTTCTCCTTCTGCAGGTGCTTCACATGGCATAGGTGGGTCTTTTGGGATTCTTGGGTCTCAACTTAAATTTTTCCTCTTCAGTGAGGTTTTTCATAATCATCCCATCTAAAGTAACCCCTACCTATTATTTTCTATAACAAATCCTGTTTGCTTTCTCTATAGTACTTACTGCAAAATGCAATTATATTTTAAATTAAATTTAAAACTAAAATAAAAACAGACTCAAGGCAAACACTGTTCTTCGTCTCCTGTCAGTTATCACATTCATTAACAAATTGTTTTAGTGAGAAGAATAGGAACTCAGCTAATGCAAAAGATAATTTGTTACCAAAGCAATTTCTATATGTACAGATAAGGTGGAGTCAGGCAGAGGAGATATTTTTTCAAAGAGCTTTATAAAGCACAATCAAGCCTGGGGATATGGGCTAGGCCAGAGTTACTGTCCTCCAGAAATCAAGTTAAAATGAATAATACAGCCTGAAGAAGTGGGTTTAGTAAAATGAGTTGACGATACAAGAGATGTGTTATGAAATGATTTTAAGTTTCAGAGACTGTGTACTTATTTAACAATTTTGATACAAACATTTTCTTCAGTAATTTTCTTTCTCAGCAATTGACCACATAGCAGATACTTATTTTATTTTTTAAATACAAAGTAATGGTTTTATTCAACTGTTACTGTGGTCTTATTATACCACAGCTTTTTATAGTTTTTAAAGCATTTTTGCCTATATTCATAAACTCACTTCATCTTCAAGGAGCCTAAGAATTAGCCAGGGCAGATATCATTATTGCCCAGGTTACAGGTGAACAAAACAAATTCAGAGAGGTTAAGTGATTGGTTCAGAGTCACACAGCTAGGTAGCCCCAGACACATGACTCCAATTTAAACTGTTTTGACTTATGCCCAGTTCACACTTGCTCTCAATCTCTCTCTTCTCCTTTCTTGTACACTAAACTTAGCTACTTTTAAATGGTGAATTAGATGTTTACTTCTAGGCATATAGGGATGGTACTAAAATAGAAATCAAATAGTCTAGTGTCTAGAAGCTATGTCAGTATAAGCTGATCTTTAAGTTCCTCTGACTCTCACATTCTATCAATCTATGAACTTACCAAAGTCCTAGTTTATACTGTTTGTTTCCTGTATCTTAGGAGATTCTAGTTCACTCGTATATTCTATGATATGAAATGCAACTAACAGTTTTATGAAGGATTTTATGTAAAATTAGCTTGGATTTCCTTTGCTTAAATGTGATGATATTGGTAAAAATATTTTGGAAAGGGATGATATTTATATTAGTTCAAAAGTAGATTTATGTATTATCCCAAATTAAAAGAAACATCAAATTAACAATTCAAATATTACAACATTTCAGGTGAAAATTTAATTCAAGTTAAAGCATCCTACTTTAAGGAATTAATGCAGCCAAGGGTTTTTATAGTTGTTAAAAGTTAATATAGTTAGCACAAACGTATTGTTAAAGGATCTTCATGGCAATTAAATAGAGGATATATATTTTACATCATAAGTAGTGTCAAAATATGCTAAGGATATGTGCAGCAGTTTACTGATTATTGAAACCTTTACATCTATTTGAGCACAGTTTAAATCCTATCATAATGTAAAAGTACTATTTCAAACTACTAACAGTTCCCTTTCATATTGTAAGTTGTAAATAAACTTAGCTATTATTTTCATTATTATAATATTATTATTACCCTCATCTGTTTCTGTTTTGCCTTTAATTAATAAATATAAACATAAGAGCCTCTGAGATAAAAATAAGAAACTTGGAAAGAATTAAGTGATGTTAGTTGTAAAGAATGCATGGAAACAGACTAAAGCAGACTACACTTTTTGCTGTGGATTGAGTTATGTCCCTTCAAAGTCCATAGACGTAGACACTTCACCCACTGTGACAGTGTTAAGAGATTGGGAAATTCTATTATTATAACTAAAAAGTGGGGCCTTGAAGAGGTGATTAGATTGCAAGATCTGAAAAGATTCTTGGAATGATTTCAACTTTTTAAAATTTGCTAAGACTAGATATGTGAACTAATATGTGGTCTACCCTGGAGAATGTCCCATGAGCTGATGAGAAGAAAGTATATTCTTTAGTTGTTGGGTGAAATGTTCTGCATATATCTGCCAAGTCCAGTCGGTCTAAGATATAGATTAAATCCTGTGTCTCTTTGTTGACATGGTGCCTGGAAGGTCTGTCCCATACTGAGAGATGGGTGGTCGGATCACCTACTATTAATGTTTTAGGTCCTATTTCTCTCTTTAGGTCAAAGAATGTTTGCTTTATATATCTGGGTGATCCAGTATTGGGTGCATACATGTTTATGATTGTTATGTCTTCAAGCTGGACAGATCCCTTTATCATTATATAGTGGCCTTCTTTGTCTCTCTTTACGTTTTTTGGCTTAAAGTCTATTTTGTCTCATATAAGAATAGCTACTCCTGCTCATTTTTGGTTTCCATTTGCATGGTATATCTTTTGCATCCCTTCACTTTTAGTCTATGTGTATCTCTACAGCTGAGGTGGGTCTCTTGAAGACAGCATATACTTGGGTCTAACTTTTTAATCCAGTCAGTCAGTCTGTCTTTTAAATGGGGAGTTTAGTCCATTCACTTTTAGGGTAGTTATTGACAAGTATTGCTTAATTCTTGTCATTTAATTGCTTCTTCTTTAGATGGTTTAAATATCTTTTGATCATTTTTCCCCTTTTATTTCTCTTCTTCAATGTTAATTGGAAATTTAAGGTGGAAATTTAAGACTTGCTGGGTAAAAAATTCTTGGCTGACAATTTTTTTATTTTAGTATTTTGAATATATCATTCTACTTTCTTCTGGCCTGTAGGGTTTCGGTTGAGAAGTCTGCTGTTAGTTTGATGGGGGCTGCCCTATAAGTGACCTTATGCTTTTCTCTTGCTGCTTTTAGAATTCTCTCTTTGTCTTTGAGTTTTGCAAATTTAACTATAATGTGTCTTGGAGAGGATATTTTTGTATTGAATCTGTTTGCGGCCCTTTGAGCTTCTTGGATAAGAAGGTCTGTATCTCTCCCTACACCTGGGAAGTTTTCTGTTGCTATTTCCTTGAATAGGTTTTCAATACATTTTCCTTTCTCCTCCCCTTCAGGAATACCCACGATTCAGAAGTTAAAGCACTTGAGGTTGTCAACTATCTCTCTTAGATTTTCCTTATTATTTTTCATTCTTTTTTCCTTTTTTTTTTTTCCTGTATGACTTATTTCAAAAAGACCATATTGAAGCTCTGAAATTATTTCTTCTGATTGCTCTACCCTGCTGCTCAAGCTCTCAGTCATGTTTTTTATTCACTGAGTGAATCTTTCATTTCTAGAAGTTCTGCTACACTCTTTTTTAAGGTATTAATCTCTTTGTAGATTTCCTCCTTCATATTCTGGATACTTTTTCTTGTTTCATTGTGTTCTGTAAGTGAGTCTTCCTTTATTTCTTCAAGTTTTCCTGAGATCATTGCTCAGAATCCTTTTTCAGACATATCAAGGATTCCCTGTTCCATGGAGTCTGACTTTGGAACATTACTGTATTCTTTCAGTGGTGTCATTTCTTCTTGTTTATTTGTAGTTCTAGTATTTTTTCATTGATGTTTGGTCATTTGGTAGAGGGTTTGCTTCTTCTATTACACTGAGGTTGGCTGTGGAGTGGCCTTGGATGACACTGTTGGGGGTGAGGTGTCTTCGCTTGATAGTAGGTGTAGTGGTGGTTATGTTAAACCACCTTGGCTCCTGTTCTAGACTCTGTGGTCACAGAATGAGCTCCTAGTGTGTGGAGTTCTGCTGGGCCAAACTCGGTTGGTCAGAACCATAGTCTGGTGCTTCCCCCTGGGTCTGAGGTGGGATGAGGAGCTACGTGGAGCTGCGTCGTTCCACTGGCTGGTGTTGCTGCCAGCCGCTCCCGGTGGGCTCACCTGCGTGGTGCTGGGGCGGGGCCTGGAGTTCCCCCCTGCCTGGATCCGAGGCAGCTGGGTGAGGGGCCACGTGTAACTGACCGGTTCCCCTGTCTGGTGCTGCTGCCAGATGCTTCTGGCTGGCTTCCCTGGGTGGTGTCAGTTCAGGGCGTGGGGGTGGGGGATGGAGCTCCCCACCTGCCTGGGTCCAAGGCGGAAGGGTGAGGGAGCCTCATGGAGCCGTGGTTCCGCCTGCTGGCAACTGGCACACCCACCTGCGTGATGCTGGTTCAGGGCACGGGGGCGGGACCTGGAGCTCCTCACCTGTCTGGGTCCAAGGCGGAAGTCTGAGGGAGCTGCGTGGAGCTGCAGTTCTGATGGGTGGCACTGGCGTGCCCACCCACGCGATACCGATTCCTTCTGCCTCCCCTGCTCGCGTCTGGGTCCAATTTTATTTTTTAATCATTTGGTGTTGGTGTGTAGAAACACAACTGATATTTTAATGCTGATTTTATATCCCATCACTTACTGAGTTCATTTATTAATTCTAGTAGTTTTTTGTTTTGAGTCTTGTGGGTTTTCTATATATAAGATGATATCATCTGAAAACATCGTTCTATACTATTTATATTTCTTTTAATTATTTTTCTTGACTGATTTCTTTGGCTAGGGCTCGGGTACCATGTTGAGTAGAGGTGGTGAGAGTGGACATCTGCCCTGTTTCATATCTCAGGGAAAAGCTTTCAGATTTTTACCACTGAGCATTATGTTAGCCGTGGGCTTTTTATATATGTACCTTATTATGTTGAGGTAGGTACCTAATTTTTTGAGATTTTATCATGCATGAGTGTGCTAATCTGTCAAATGCTTTTTCTGCATCTATTGAGATGATCACCTGATTTATATTCTTTATTCTTTTAATGTGCATATTACATTTATTGATTTGCATATGTTTACCCATTGTAGTATCCCAGAAATAAATCCCACATGGTCATGTTGTATGATCCTTTTAATGTGCTGTTGAATTTGGTTGACTAACATTTTGTTGAGGATTTTTGTATTCATATGCATTTATCAGGGATATTGGCCTGCAGTTTCCTTTCTTGTGGTGTGTTTGTCTGGCTTTGGTATCAGGGTAATGCTGAACTCATCAAATGAGTTTAGAAGCTGAACATGTTCCATCTTCTACCTTTTGGAAGAGATTGAGAGGGAATGATATTTTTCCTTCAGGTGTCTAGCAAATTTCACCTGTGAAGCTAGGTGGTCCTGGGTTTTATTCAAGGGAGATCTGGGATTACTGACTCAACCTTCTTATTTATTATTGGTCTCTTCATTGTTTTTAATTTTTCTTGATTCCGTCTTGATGGGTTCTATATTTCTGAGAAATTTTTAATTTTTGTTTCTAAGTTTTCAAATTTGTTGCAGTATGGTTGTTCATAATAGTCCTTTGTAAACTTTTAAAAAAATTTTTGGTGGCATTGATTGTAATGTCTCCTTTTCATTTATGATTGCATTTGAGTCTTTTTTCCTTTTTTTCTTAATTAGTCTAGCTACGTATTTGCCAATTTCATTTATCTTCTCAAAAGCCAACTATGACTTTTGTCAATTTTTCTATTTTTTTTTCTATCTTTATTTCGTTTATTCCTTCTCTAATCTTTATTATGTCCTTCCTTCAGCCAACTTTGGGCTTAGTTTCTTCTTTTATAGTTCTTTGGAGTGTAAAGTTAAGTTGCTTATTTGAGTACACGTTAATTTTTTAATGTAGGCACTCATCTTTTTTTTTTTTTTCTTTTTTTCGTGGCCTGCTGATATGGGAATCCAAACCCTTTTGACCTTGTTGATAGCACCACCCTGCTATCACCAACTGAGATAACTGGCCTGCTCCACATCTATCTTTTTAAACTTGTTTTTTAGTATTGCTCTTTTTGTATCCCATAAGTATTGGGATGCTGTGTTTTCATTTTCATTTGGCTTGAAAAATTTCTTAATTTCCTTTTTGATTTTTAATTTGTCCCAGTGGTTGTTCAAGAGTATTTTGTTTAATTTCCATGAATTTGAGTGTTTTCCTGATTTCCCTTTTCAATTGATCTTTAGTTTTATTCCATGGTTATTAGAAAAGATACTTGGAATAATTTCAATGTTCTTAAGTTTGTTGAGAATTCTTTTGTGGCCTATCATGTGATCTATCCTGGAAAACATTCCACATGCACTTGGAAAGAATGTGTATTCTGCTGCTGTTGGACTGAATGTTCTGTAAATGTTAAATCCACTTGGTCTATAGTGTTATTTAAGTCTTCTGTTTTCTTGTTAATAATTTTAAGTTGTGTGGTCTATCCATTATTGAAAGTTGGGTATCAAAGTCTCTTACTATTATTGTATAGCCGTCCTTTTATTCCCTTGAGATCTGTCAATGTTTGCTATACATATGTAGGGGCTTTGATGTTGGGTAAATATATATTTATAATTGTATCTTCCTTTTGAATAGACCTATTATCACTTTATGATGACTTTCTTTGCCTCTTGTGATGATTTTTTATTTAAAATCTGTTTTGTCTGATATAAATATGGTACTCCTGCTCTCTTATGGTTTCCATTTGCATGGAATAACTTTCTTCATCCCTTTACCTTCAGCCTATATGTGTACTTAAATCTACAGTATATCTCTTGTAGATATCATGTGGTTTGCTTTTGTTTTTTAATACATTCAGCCATTTTATGTCTTTTAACTGGTAAGTTTAATACATTTACACTTAAAGTAATTATTGGTAGGTAAAGATATACTATTGCCATTTTGTGAGTTAGATTATGACTCTCTTGTTCTCTTGTTTCTCTCTTTTTTTTCTTGTTGTCTTTCTTTGTATTTTGATGACTTTTTATAGTGATATACTTTGATTCTGTTCTCTTAACTTTTGTTTATCTAGTCCAGGTTTTTCATTGTGGTTACCATGAGACTTGGATTGAACCTCTTGCAATTATGTAGCAGTATATTTTAAACTGATAACAACTTAACTTTAATCAAATATGAAAGCTCTACACTTTTACTTCTCCCTTACATACTTTATGGTATTGATGCCAGAGTTAATTTCTTTTTATATAGTGTATCCATTAACAACTTTTTGTGGTTATCATTATTCCTAATGCTTATTTTAAACTTTTATACTAAAGTTAAAAGTTATTTAAATGTCACCATTACTGTTTGTTTATACATTTACCTTTTCCAGCAAGATTTTTACTTTCTTCTGCTTTCCTGTTGCTGTTTAGTGTTTATTCAGCTGGAGGCCATGGTCACAAAGAGCTTCTGGCTGGATTGCAGTCAGGTGAGGCTGCTGGTTAGGCTTTCTGGTAGGGTGGGGACTGCAGCAAGGCTTTTTGGTTGGTTGGAGCTGGTGGCTGGGCTCCACAGTCAAACACTGCCAGTTGGAGGGGCTTCATGGTTGGGAGAGGTTGGTAGTGAAGACCCTGATCTGGGGAAGTAGCTGGCAGCAGGTGGTGGTGTGGAGCTACCACTGAGATCTGTGTGCTGATCACTGAGAGCCCTCACCCCTTTTCTTTGTTGCTAGCTGTCCCCAGTTGTCTAGCTGTTCCAATTTCTCCTGTATTCTACATGAAGCAGACAAAATTGGGTGTCATAGTCAGTATTCCAAGGGACTGGAGAAGTTGAACACCACTTTGGTCTTTCTTTCATAGACTGAAAAATATGGGGCTCTTTCTCCACATGGTGCTTTGCAACTTGAAGGAGGGGCAATGTGAATGAAGTGAATTTGTTTTACCCTTTATAACGCAGTTTTCTGTTTTTGTGCTCTACCGGGATGCTGCAGCCTCACACCTGCATCTGGAATTCACACTAAGGTATTCTATTTTGTAGACAGTTGCTAAATCAGTGTTTCTGTGAAGGTACTAGGATTTGGGACCTCTTATTACACTATCTTTCTGACATCACTCCTCTACTAACCTTATTTCTTGCTTTTCCTAACTCATCCCACAACCTAGGTTATTTTGCTAATTTTTCTGTGAATACAATTTATTTGTTTCTGTGTTTTTGCATATACATTATTATCTGTCTCATACCTTTGTTCTCGATATTCCTCAATATTTAGTTAAAACATTCATCTAATTTACCTCAACTAAACCTCACCAAATTGCTCCATTTCATTCTGATTAATCTTTTTTTTTTTTCCTTTTTGTCTTTTTTACTGATCGGTAACGGGATCGCAACCCTCGGTGTTGCGCCCGCACCGCGCTCAGCCAGTGAGCGGGAACCAGTCTCCACATGGGATCCGAACCCTCAGCGGGAGCGCCGCCACACTCCCAAGCGGCGCACTCTCCAGTGCGCCACTGGGCCGGCCCCTGATTAATCTTTTAATATGCATCTTCATAGAAACTTTATACCACATTTCTATATTAATATAAATTAATTCTAATCTTCTAACCTGTAGATCTATTATGTTTGTAAATCATTTTGTGATTGTGATGTCTGATTTGAAGTCTGGGACCATTTAATTCTACTGGGATATGTGGGATAAATCTGTGAAGTTCCTTAAGAAAGTATAAGGTAGAAATATTTTGAATGATGTCAGTTGAAGAAAATATTTATGAAAACCAATATGTGTTAATAATAGGTTTGAGTCATAAAAGTAGAACTCTCTGAAGAAGTCTATTATTAGCTTGAATGATGATTACATTATTGAAAAAAATCTAATGTGTTAACTGAAGAAAGTTTCCAAGGCTAAAATTTGCATGTTTTGGGGGGTGTCTCACTACTATAAAGTATGATGTCATTCTAATAATCATATTTTTTATAATGGTCAACAGTGTACACATGGGTATTTAAGATGACACACACATGGGAGCAGTGCCCCATTTCATGCATAGTAACCCAAAGGTCAATCGGCTACTACATACTAAGTAGCTACTGTGTGTACAAAACTTTACATTGTGTTGTTGTATTAGTCCGTTTTCTGATGCTTATAACAGAATCATTGAAACTGGGTAATATAAAAGGAAATGAAATTTGTTTCTTACAGTTTTGGGGTCTGGAAAGTTCAAGGTCCAGGAGGCACATGGGGTAAAGGCCTTCTTCATGGGAACTTTAAGAGCCCTGTGGCAACCATAGCATTCTACCCCTGCCCCCTCAAAGCTCATGTCCTTCTCACATACAAATATATTAATTCCATTCCCATAGTCCCAAAGTCTTAACTTGTCTCAGCACCAACTTAAAAGTCCAAAGTCCCATTTGTCTAATCAAAGCAGGTTATCTACTTCCAAGATACAATGGTGGGACAGGCATAGACAGGCATTCACATTCTAAAAGGGAACAACAGAAAAGAGGAAAGGAGTAACCAGCCCAATTCAAGTCTGAAGCTTGGCAAGGCAAGCATTAAATCTTAAAGCTGGAGAATAATCCCCCTTGACTCTATGTCCAGCATCCTCTGCACACTCGTGCAGGTGTTGGGCCACCAAGTCCTCAGGAAGTCCCATATCTATTGCTTTTCTGGGCTCAGCCCATGCTTTGGCTGTCCCTAGCTAGCATTGCATGCTAGTAGCTCTAAAGTTCTGGGGTCTTGGTGGCAATTCCACTCCCACAGATCCAGTAGGCATGGCCTTGGTGAGGGTTCTCTGCTGCAACTCTGACATCCCATTTCTGCTTGGCATTGCTCTAGTTAAAGCTTTCTGCAGTGACTCCACACCTGTGGCAAATCTCTGCCTGAGTCCCTAGGCTTTTCCATATATCCTTTGAAATCTGGTTGAAGGCTGCTATGCCTCCACAGCTTTTGCATTCTGTGAGCCTGCAGAGTTAACACCATGTCTTGGCTTGTATCTTCTGAAGCAGCAAGTCCAGCACCCCTAGGGACCAATTTAGCTATATCTGGGGCAGCTGAGGAACACTGTGCTGGAATGCAGGGAGCAACTTTTCCAGACGGCTCTGGACAGTGAGCCTCTGGAGGGTGCCCCAGCCCTGTTCTTGAAACTATTCTGTTTTCCTTGGTCTTTTGGCTGGTGATGGGAGGGAGGGGCAGCCTCTAAGATATGTGAAATGCCTTCAGGGTCTTTCTTCCATTCTCTTGACAATATCTCTCTGTACTAATTTCCTTAGCAAACAGTCACTGGGCTAAACCCTTGGTTTCCTTTCCTGAACATACTTTTTCACTGTTTACATGGCCATGCTGGGAGTTTTACAATCTTCGATGGTCTGCTTCTCTTTTAATTATAAATTCTACCTTTAAGTGATCTTTTTTTTTTCTCTCATATTACTGTACACAGTTAAAAGTAGCCATGTAATGCCCTGAGTGCTTTGTTGCTTAGATATTTCTTCCACTAATACCCTGGTGCATCACTCTTAAGTTCCATATTCCATAAAGACCTCAGGCATGGACACAATTCAGTTACATTCTTTGCCAGTTCATAACAAGGGTTACGTTTGCTCCAATTTCCAAAATTCTTCTTCTCAATTTCATATGAGACAGCCTTAGAATGACTTTTGCTGTCCATATTTCTATCAGCATCAGAATGTAGGTTTTTTTCTAGCCTGCCTCTCCAAATTCTTCCAGCCTCTGTCCATTACCTATTTCCAAAGCTGATTCCAAATTTTCAGGTATTCATTACAAGTACCACCCCACTTATTGGTACCAATTTTCTGTTTTAGTCCATTTTCTGTTGCTTATAATAGAATACCTGAAATTGGGTAATTTATTTAAAAAAATGAAATTTATTTCTTATAGCCTTGGAGGCTAGAAAGTCCAAGGTCCTAGGGGCACATATGGTGAGGGCCTTCTTCTTGGTGGGAATTTTCTACAGATTCCTGTGGCAACAAAGGCAATCACGTGGTAAGAATGCAAGAGCACTTTCACATGCTCTCCTTATAAAGCCACCAGCCATGCCTATGATAACTTATTAATGGATTAATTCATTTGTGAGGGCAGGGCCCTCACTATCCAATCACATCCCAAAGGCCCCCCCTTTCAACACTGCCACATTGGGAATCTAGTTCCCACATGAGCTTTGGAGGGGCAAAATTTTAGACTATAGCAGTTGTGCAGGAAAAAAGGCATATAGATAAATCGCTTATGGCCTATTTTAAATGATGAGAGAGATATACTTGAACAGGAACTTATCAATGAAATAAATCACAACTGTGCTAAACAGAACATTTAAGATAGTAGTTCTTGACAATTTTAGATAGTTCATATCTTTGATACTCTAATAAAACCTGAGAATTGTCCCCTGATAAGAATGAACACATTTTAGAAGATTCAAGAACCTCCTGAAACCTATTTATGAACCCTTTAAAGATTTAGAAATCCTGATATAAAGGAGAAGGGGGGGGGGTGTCACTGAATATGGAGCAGATAAGATCTGAGATGAGCCTTGAAAGATAAGTAAGATTTGAACAATCAGAGACGAAGTTGTGGTTATTCAAGTCAGAGAGAACAGTATAAACAAAGGCAAATGGGTAATAATGAGCAATCTTTTGTTCAGTGATTTGCCTGGATTAGAGGATTTTATTTGGGAAACTATAAGTAATATAGGTGGATAGCTAAGGCTAAATATTCATGGTCTTATACTCTAGGAAGTGAGATGACCAAAATAGTCTTCACCAATGTCCAAAAAGAGCTTGCTCAAGTACTTCCTCCATCAATTTTACTAGTACTATCTCTCCCCTCATTGATCAGTGTCACTTCAGAAGTATAGCTAGTGCCATAAAATTGAAGGACTTGAGAAGAACAAACACAACTGGGTGCTGTGTTTTCTCTTTTATTGTAAAAAAAGCTTCTTGTCCACATTTTCAACTAAATTTCGGTCTAGCTTTTTAAGAGCAGGACCTGAGGCATTATGCTTTTCCCCACAGTATGCTGAAAAAGACGTGCAATAACAGACCTGGCATTCATAGGAAAGTCTCTTTCAGAAGTGCAGAAAATTGCCCGCAGGTTTTACTCATATCAAAATCTATATCTTGAGGGCCGGCCCAGTGGTGTACTGCACTAGTGCGCCGCTTGGGAAGTGTGGTGGCGCTCCCGCCGAGGGTTCGGATCCCACATACAGACCGGTTCCCGCTCACTGGCTGAGCGAGGCACGGGGGCAACACCGAGGGTTGCGATCCCGTTGCCGGTCCCGGTCCGGTACGGGGGCGACACTGAGGGTTGCGATCCGTTGCCGGACACGGAAAAAGACAAAAAGACAAAAAAAAAAAAAAAAAAATCTATATCTTGATTTACTATGTTTTGAGTTGATACTGGATAGTGGATGCTAGTGTGTCTGCAAATGGGCAATTTGTTTTCCAGGAGAAATGAGAATTATAAATATGCCGAGTCACCATAATATCTGGAAATTATAGTGACGCTGATCACACTGCATCAAATAATTATAGTACAACTAAATTACGATTTCTTGCATTAATGGAGAGAAGTAGGGGGAAAACATATAATATATAATCTCAGAAATTGCTTTGATTTTGTTTTGGGGCTGCAGTCAGACAGGGATGCATGGATTCCCCATCTTCACGGATTCTCCCTCTTTCCCCAGCACCAAACACACAGGGTGGAAATGAGGAGATTTGATGACTCAGATGAGTTAGTCTTTTGTGATTTCCACCCTTCTTGCAGCAATATTCCTTATACCTTGATTCTTCCCCCACCCCACTCCAGCTTCAGTCTTTTCAAAGTTCTCATGAGGCAGCAAGACCACATTGTAGCACCTCTTTTCCCTAGGACTCTATCTGTATTACAGATCTTATAGCTCCATCTGCCTTCTGGACATGACTTCTATATTCTATGGACACTCCAAATTTAAATCATTTCTTCATTATACCTTCTCTTTTTTGATGTTACCCATATCTTATTTAGTGAAAGCAGCCAAGTTAAATAAGATAGACTTCAGTCAGGTTGGGTATCTCCTTCCTCATGTCCCATATAAATTAAAAATCTTATTAATGCTATTTCAGAAATCTGTGACACATTTGTCCTTACCTTTGTATTAACACTGCCACTACCTTAGTTCTTGACCATGCCATCTCTTACCGTGGCTAACCTTTTTTCTGCTGTTCTTATTAGGTAAAACCCTTCTCATTTCTCAAGGCCTGGTTCAAATGCTGTATTTTTCAAGAATAGTATTGTTTGTGGGTTTTTTAAATTTTATTTTATTGATTATGTATATCCATGTGGTACAAAGCTGACCTTTACCATCTACACCCAGGATGCAATTGTCAGATCAATAGTATTGGTATTTTGTATTAATATTTATTTTTAAGATTTTAAAATACTTTGCAAATATCATGTTCTCTTTGTATTCTACTTGGTGTATACCTTTTGGTTTAACCTACACTAAATTGCAGGATCCTCAACGAGACAGAGACCAGAGGCCAAATATATGTTTGATGAAATAAATTGAACTTTACTTATTGCCTCATATATAAGTTTATAATCTTGTACTATAACAATTCGTATACGTGACTTGTCTTCCCAATTAGACTGTATTTTTTTAAAGAACTATAGTGATAAAATGAAGTTGAAAAGAAGATAATGAATCTCATGCTAAAAAATATAGACTGTATGACAAAGGCAATAGGAAATTGTTGCAACTTTTGAAGGAAGACAATTGTTGTATTTATCTGTCTCTTGGGAAGATAGATCTGATGGCATTATGAAAGATGCAATGAAGTAAGGAAGACTGGAAACTGCAGATTAGTTGGAAGGCTCATACAGTAGTTCAGACTAAAAATGCAGTTTAGATACAGAAAAGAGATCAGGATGCCGTAGTATTTCTGATTTGGGGAAGAATGATAACATTATTATACAAAAGACAATATAAATTTTTAAATTAGTTTCAGTTTGTTTACATGTATTTGTGTTATGAAACCATACATTTCCTTTAAATTAGTTTATTATAGGGATATTAGTAAAGATCATCAGATACATGAAAGTTATATTCATGTCATATTTGCACTGGGCTATAAAGAGAAATAAATGAAACTAACCATTAACATGAGGACTTAAGTTAAATTACTATCTCTTAATACTATTGAATTCTAGATTGATTATGTCAGCTTTTAAGTTCTTTAAAGAATCCTGGAGTATTCTTCGAAGATAAATTTCCTCTAAGTATCTGTGGGTTAGACACAAGAGCAGCCTTCCTTGTTAGAATCTGTGTGGAAATTTTAGTGGCACATGGAAGGCACTCTGCATGTGTGCACACAACTCCTCCCATGCATGTTACTTATGGCCCTCATTCTATCATTATTTTTATCTTAATATTTATCCTCTACCCAGATGCACATACTCTTGGGAGTAATAAAGCTAGCTGAGGAATGGTTAGTATAGGAAGAAATAAATGAAAAGTAGATTCTGAGTATAGTGCATAGAAAGAGGGGGAAGACAACTTGAAAGTAACTAGGTAACCTAGAACAGCATGAGAGGAGGTTGCCACATATGTGCTGATCACCAAAAGGCAAAGTGATTGAAAGTACCAAAGGTAAGAATTACCTATGTCAAAATTCTCACACAAACTAAACTTGGTTAGAGCTACTTTTACCTAAAAGAATATTATGACTACCAAAATTCATATCTATGTTTGTTTCAAGTAGAGAACAATATCCACAACTCTCCTCCTTTCCTTGGGGGCCCACACAAATGTTTTGCCACCAAATAGAGGAGTATACATTTCATGAGTATACACAAGACCTACCCTTATTTGTGGTTTAATTTATATTTGCTTGTTTATTCATAAATTCTGTAATGAAAAAAATGAGACTTCAGTTGCTTACTGGCAAATTCACTGCTTACAGTGAATTTTATAACCAAGCTTCTTGGGCTTACATGCACACTTAAAATTATGCTGGGGTATTTTTTTTCAGTACAGACCCTAATCATCCTGGAACTTCAACTGAGAAAATGCACACCACATTTTAGCCTGCAGTTGAGCTTTACATAGTGCTGAAAATAATAATGATAATAATAATTAAAAACCTATTTGAAAACTATCTTTAAGAATTTATTTACTTTCTGGGGGTAAATTGCAACTTAAAACAACAGATAGAAGTAGAAAGAGCAAATTTCAATGATGACAATTCTGTCTAATACAGAACTACCATCTAGAAAACATGAAAATATAAAACATTGTTTACTACCTTATACAATCATTGAACAGAATTTATTTCTAATGTGCTCAGACTATGCAAGCATAAATGTGGCTCCTATGTATTAGAAAATATGTGATCAAAGAATAGATTTGAAATGTTTTGGATCAATTCCATTCAATATAATATTTTGGGCATGTACCCACAAAATATGTATATTTGCTTTATTACAAAAAATATATAATCAGACACTTAATAAGAATAATATAAAGATAAAATAAAAAATTCTTTTTTATATTTACCAAATTTTTGCTTGTCATGCTTTTTATTGGTTATGAATATTCATGAGATACAGAGTTGATTTTCACCCCTTATGTCTTCACTCATAACTGGGAGCTATGAGAGAAAGAAGGAAGGAAAGAAAGACCACAGTGGTACATTGGACTTGCAGAAGGAGAGAACATACCTTGGGATACAGAGTGAAGTTGGAGGGGGGAGGAGGAGGGGAAAGGAGGTTGGTAATAATTGGGTGGGGAACACAGGGTACAAAAGCAATTTGTGGTAATGGGCATGCTATCAGTACGAATAAGAAATATTTTAATGTCTTCACAGTTCTGATGATTCTATACGTTAATTAATAAATATCCGAAGGTAGAATACACATGTAATCCAAGATTTATTGTTAATGATAGTTAATATAAATTCTCAATTCAAATAGCAGTCATAATTTAGAATTTTGGGCTGCATTCATTGTTTTTTTTTTTTTTCTTAACTTTCAACTCTATTTTCCTATCGTTTGCTTGCCTTTGCATTATTAGTATCAGTATTATTTTCAATCTGCCATTTTTTGCAGAACACATACACAGTCGATTTTCATTATTTGAAGTAATTACGTTCTACAAAGTCACTGTGAAAACTGAATTAGCAAGTGCTGCAGGTAGCTCCTAGGTCAAATACAGGGGTAGGTTCCAGTGAGCCTCTGGTTACAATATTTTCATCACGTGATCAATACATAATTTTTAAATGTATATTTCTGTTTAAATATAGCTATTTAATATTTATTGCTGATTTATTAACGTTGAGTTTATGACCAACAGCACTATAACTCATTCCTGAAATAAGCTTATCTAACACACACTTTTCCATAAGGCACATCATAGCCTTCTTGTGTTTAGCAAAACTAGACAGCACCTCAGCACTATGTTTGGGAGCTATTTTAAACAGCAAGATACCAGTATAAAACACAAAATTTCAATAAATCTGGTCTAAATAGACTGCAAAAAGGCATTCATTTAAAGTATGAGAACCAAAACAAGAAAGCAGAGCATGGCCTTGTTTACCTCAGCTAGAAACATACATGCACGTCAAGAGACTCAGTTTTTTTTGGCTGTGCATGTGGTTGCAAATGGCCATAAAACACCGTGAATATTGGTTTTGGTGTAACAAATAAATTTTAGTCAGTAGGCTAATATGAAATTTGCTGATAGTGATGATCAACTATACACACACACACACACACACACACACACGTAGTATACATATGAATACATATACAGTTATGCACCACTGCATAATGAAGTTTTGGTCAAAAATGGACTGAATATATGATAGTGGTCCCATAAGATTATAATGGAACTGAAAAATTTCTATGGCCCAGTGCTATTGTAGCCCGTAGTGCAATGCATTACTCACATAGGAGCAATAGGCTATACCATATAGCCTAAGTACATAATAGGTTGTGTCATATACAATGCTATATATACTATATTTTTGTTGTATTCATTGCTCAATAAATTTTCCCCACAAAAGGACATTGTGATGCTATAATATTGTTACAGAAATATCAGAAGTTAAAGTACCTAGGTATGTCAATTTATCTGGTCTTATTTGTATGAAATGCAGAAAGGCAAAACTTAATATTTTCTGGTGTGACCCAAATGAGTTTTGTCAAAACGATGTGTTTCCTTATTCAATGTGTACTTTCATTTTGTATGTGTGTTTACCATTAATTTGAAACAAATTATCCTTAATAATATACATTTCTTGGTTTAGTAAATTATCACATTTGGAAATGTCATTGGCGTTCTAGAATCTTGCTGTAAGTAAATGAACTTTACTCTTCTCACACATCCAAGCATTTTAATCTCTACAGAGTGTTTAAGCCACTCAGAATCAATTTTCACTTGCAGTGTTAAATGTAGAGGTAAAAACTGTGTGTTATTGCAGTCATTGGGGAAAGGAGAAAGGGAAACATAATGGATGTAAAGGTGGAAACAGATAAAATTTTCCTTAAGTGGTAGTGGTCTGGGAAAAAGCAGCCTGTTGAGGGAGGGATCCGGACAGACACTACAATTATAAGAATTTTGAATAGAGGACAAGTTGACCTAACCTTGGGAAACTGTAGTTAAAAATCATCAAGGGAGGACAGGATAGGTCAAAGGCCTGGGGTGGAGAGCAGAAAGGTTGACTCAGGGTAAAAGGAAGATGCAACTTAATTCAATTTACATCACAATTCTAAAGAGGCAATTTCTTAAGCAGTAAAATGATTCACAAAGGCAAGAAATGTTTGAAATTTAGGTTTTACCTATGGTTGAATTCTGATTCACCTGCAATTGCTTTTGGCTATGTCATAATTTTGGGACAGTTTTGAAAAAGCATTTTAATATTGTGTCTATGCAGAAATGGTTTTTGAAGAAAATAAAAGCTTTGCCATACCTTTCAGTTTTAGCAAACTTATCACCAACAACTATAAGTGAATTAAAGAAAGTTTAAATAAAAGCAGGCTTTGTAGTTGATGTACGAAAATTAAAATGGGTTTACGAAGTTTACAAATTACTTAGATCAACAAGGA
Organism: Galeopterus variegatus; assembly: GCF_000696425.1. Classification (NCBI taxonomy): domain Eukaryota; kingdom Metazoa; phylum Chordata; class Mammalia; order Dermoptera; family Cynocephalidae; genus Galeopterus; species Galeopterus variegatus. Next base: position 326,665 of record NW_007726692.1, on the reverse strand, counting down.
GTTTAAAATTTGGTGTCTATCAACCAGAAGACGATGATTCACTTGATTATGTATTTCTTATTGCAGCTTATTTTAGAAGTTTACATATATGGCTCATTGTATCACTTAATCAATCCATTTCCTCAAGTGAAGAGTCATGATACTTTTATATTCTTTTTTCAGTCTCACTGAATTTTAATTTAAAAGATTACCTGGTAGTGGAATAATGGAAGAAAGAACAGGCTTTAGAGCCAGATAGACCTGGTGCTTCACATCTCAGTTTCACCATTTAAATATGTGAACCTCGTATAATTAAATATTGATGTTTGGGTTACTCAGCCATTAGAATGAAGGTAACAATACTTATGATTAGTATTAAATAATATATGTAAATTCCATGGTACATGTAATGTTAGAAAGATGTAGTTCTCTTCTTAACGAATGTTGTTCTATTTGTGGTTCTCACCTGAGGAGATCCTGGGGCACACCCAGCACCATTTCTGGATTCCTAAAGAAGCTACATTAGCATTGTATACATATCCACCAATTTGAGTTATTAAATCAAAGCTTTAAACAACAATTTTAGGAAACCTTATGCAATTTTCTCAGTAACATTTTATTTTCACTCTCCACCATAACACTGCTTCCTCTGGGGCTTTCTAACTCAAGATGAAAGATGTTGTTCATTACCTTTTGTCTAACAAATAATAGATATTTGCTTAATGATGAACATTTGAGATTTGGAATTAACGAATAACCTTGGGCATATATCTTTGCTTGTCAGGTCTCTGACATGAACTTCATGGAAGATGTCTATGACTGAATAACAGAGTTGTCCATGATTCCATTTGTTCTATTCTCTGCAGTTCTAACTGCTACTACTCATTTAGTCAAATGACCTATGGGTTGCATGCAGTTTTTCATAAGACTGATAGACAATATTGTTAACAAGTGCCAGATTTTCAAGTGATTTACACTATTTGAAATGATTCCTTCTATTCTTTTTGTTGTTACTGTATTTCATACACTTTTGTTGAAAAAAATAGCTTTATTGAGATATAATAAACATATTACATATTTTACCCATTTAAAGTGTGAAATTTAGAGGTTTTTAGTACATTCACAGATATATGTACAACTGTCTCCTTCTAAAGATGGTCAATATATGTTCAGTCCACTCTTCATGCACTTAGTAGACAGCATAAAATGGTAGAGAACCAACAGTGCTGCTCTAGAATAGGAGAGCATGTAAAACGTCAGTTTTTGCTAACTCTCTTTCTTACTTCCTATACATATTTTTGTTTTGATGGTGTAAAAAGCTACCATAGCCAATTTTCCTGGAAATATTGTCCTATGCTCTGCCTTCTTTATCTCTCAGTTCTGAATGCTTTTCTAACACCTTACCTTTTACTCCGTCTGCAGCATCTGCCAAACTGCTGGATTTATCAGATTAACTTCTGTTTGGGAGTTCTTTGACTTCTTGGTTTGTTTTGGGTCATATTGCCAAATAAAACTTTCCATTATGCTTTGTGCTTTTTCTTATTTTGGTAACTCATACAGTGAAATAAAATTACCAGCTCATTTCACACTGGGTAATCAACAGCTGTATGATCGTAGAAATTTACATCATAATTAACTCGAACCTGATTTGGAACAGTGACCTAGATAAGCAACAGGCTCAGGGGCCTACCAAGTATCTAAATCATTTATTTCCCTATATATTTGCAATGGCAGAAGAATTATTTTAATTAATGCTATATTTATTTCTGAGCAACTTATAACTTACTATTAAATCAGTGATTGGAATATTTTTGGATTTATTGTATCCTGTCTTTAATTCCCCAAATGTTCCATGCCTCCTCCTAAGAAGCATGATACAATATTATGTGTTATTTTGGGGAAAAGGAAATGCGAATTCTCTTTATTTTGAGAATATCAATATATTCCTTGAAAAAAAATCAGAAGAAATGTATTATTGTTCCATATCAAATTTTGTGTGTTTGGGGGTGGAGTCGGGGGAGTGGCTGAAGCTTGAAATGGTACCTAATAATAGGTACTCAATTATGGTTTGTGAAAACATAATCTTTGGTATAATATTGATTTCAAATGTTTTCTTTATCTTTCTATGAAAAGTACAAATTAGATTATGTCATCATTTCCTAGACAAAATAAGAAAGTTTATTTTTTTTCTTTTGTAAAACAGTTTCTCCTTGAACTATGCATTGCCATATTTGAATGATATTTGTTCAGGGTTTGGTGATGCCTCAAAAAATAAGTATATACACACACACACAATAAGTACATCTTTTTTATAATGTGAGAAAGGAATTTTTTTTTTTTTTTTTTTTTTT
>NW_007726692.1:292943-323099 GCF_000696425.1 Galeopterus variegatus | reverse complement strand
GGTGATGGGACACAATAACTAACTACATTGTATATTGACAAAATAAAAATAAAAAAAAATGTTCTATCATGAGAAAATTGCCACAAACTTTGTGATGGGTTACACAATGCAGTCAAGGGATAAAGCATCATATAATCAAAACAATATTCAGAACAATATTTCATTCTTGAGTGGTTGCACTCTGTAGTGTAAGAGTAGTGAACAAAATCGGTTTCACGTTATGGCTATTTCTATGTCACAACACAACAAACAAAAATATACAGAGAATTGTCTATACTGAACTTTAAGTACAGTAGGCATTACCTCTAAAAAGTTATTGCAAGAAAATAGTTATTTTATGTGCTGATATCCAAATGGCATTGTTATGTTTATCTACATGTACACTTATTTTTTCTATCTTAATGATAGTGCTAGTTTTACTCTCATATTCACAATCATATTAACCAGAATTATCATATTATACTAATGTGATAATTTTTTTTCATAAACACCAGCTCTTAAATACTTTATGCTTTGAAATTGGCTTTTTACAGAACTTTCCAAAAAATGTTAGTGATGGAGATGTTGCAGATTATCAAATGCAATGTACAGGGACAAACTGCTTTTTGAAAACTATGGAAGTAAATACCCCCCAAATAAGTTGCAGTATAGGAAATTGTGGAAGATACTTTCTAAAAAATATGGTGGTGATGATGGAGGGAAGATAAGCGTAGAATTGTGACTTACATTTTGGAATATTCTACTGAGAAGCTGATAAGAGTTTGGATGTGTTGTCCCCTCAAAGCTCATGTCAAAATCTGACCCCCAACTTGGTAATGTTGGGAGTGGTTTGTTTTATGGGGGCAGATCCCTCATTAATAGATTAACATCCTGGAGGGGTGGGTAGCGAATGAGTTCTCATTCTATTAGTTACCATGTGAGCTGGTTGTTCAAAGGACCCTGGCACCTCCTCTCTCTCTCTCTCTTGCTTCCTCTCGCCATTTGATCTGCATGTACCCACGGGTTGGCCTGCTATTTTCCACCATGAGTAGAAGCAGCCTGAGGTCTGCACCAGATGCAGCTGTCCCAAAATTGTAAGCCAAATAAACCTGTTTTCTTTATAAATTACCCAGTCTCAGGTATTCAGTTATAGCAACATAAAAATAGACTAATACAGAAACCCAACACTAGAATAAATACCACTCCTTAATGAAAATGTGCTTAATAACATGCACCTGTCTCTCTTCCCCATCCTCCATCATCTATGCCAAATAGAAAAAGTTAGCTCAATTCAATATTCTTCAATTAATCATAATCCCATCTATGTCAACAGAGTCTCTTAGTATGGAGATAGATTATTTTAGAATGATAAGACCTAAATGATTTTTTATTAACACTGTATATCTCAAAAAACCCCACTATTTCAGGCCATGTTTTGTTCTCTCTCCTTGGAAATATAATTTTAAGCAGTGATACGATCTTATACCCTTGTCCCATGCTTTATGAGGAAAAATATTATGAGTGTACTGGATGTTTCCTAGTATGTTTGTTCCTATAAGCCATTACAAAATATTGAAGGCTGAGAAAGGTTGGGAATTCTACATCAGTTTACTCAGTTTTCCAATGATAACGTCTTGCAAAACTGTAGTACAGTATCACAACCAGGATATTGGCGTGAATACAAACAAGGTATAGAAGAGGTTTCTAACCACATGAAACCCTTTTGTTACCCTTTTACAGCCAAATCTACCCCACTCTTGTCCCTCACTCCTGGCAACAGCTAATCTGTTCTCCATTTCTATAATTTTGTGTTGTCAATAATGTTTTATAAATAGAATTACACAGTATGTAATTGTTTGGGAATGGCCTTTTTCACTCAACACAATTCCTAGAGATTCACCCAAGTTTTTGTTTGTATCAATAGCTCATTATTTTCATTGCTGAGTAGTCCATGGTATATACAACATGGATTGTTTAAATATTCACCTATTGAAATAATTCTAAGTTGTTTACACCTTTTGGCTATTACAAATAAAGCTGTTGTGAATATTTATGTATAGATATTTGCATGAAAATAAGTTCTAATTTCTCTGAGAAAAATTTCCAAGAGCAGAATTGCTAGATAATATGGTAGTCACATATTTAGCTTTATAAGAAACCGTCAAACTGTTTTTGAGAATGGCTGTGCCATTTTACATTCCCATCAGCAATATAAAAGTGATCTGCTTTTTTCGGATGCTCACCAACACTTGGTATTGTCATTATTTCTTATTTTAGCCATTTTGGTGTATAATCATATCTTATTGTGATTTAAATTTGTATTTGCTCATTGGATAATGATGCTGAACATGTTTTCATGTACTTATTTGACATCTTTATATTCATTCTGGTAAAATGTCTGTTCATTTGTCTTTTGTCCATTTTCTAATTAGATTGGGGTTTTTTTTATTGTTGAATTAGTTATATAAACTAGATCTTTGTCCTTTGTTGGATAAGTTTTGCAAATATTTTCCTTTTAGCTTGTGTTTTTTTCCTCTTAACAGATTCTTTCACAGAGCAAAAATTTTTAATTTTGAATCATTCTAACTCATCAAATTTCCCTTTTATGGACTGTGCTTTTGGTGTCAAGTCTGTAAACTCTTTGTTTAGCATATCTTAAAAAAATTCTATTTTGTTAGAACTTTTATATTTCTACATTTTATATTTAAGTCTGTGATCCATTTTAAGTTATTCATATATAAAGTGTGGAACTTAGGTCAAGGTTCTTTTTTTTTGTTGACCATGGATGTCCTGTTGCTCTGGAACTATTTGTTAAAAGGACTATCCTTTCTCCATTGAACTGCTTTTGCAACTTTGTCAAAAATCAATCGGGCGTGTTTGTGTGGGTGTACTTCTGGGTTCTCTGTTTTGTTCCATCAGTCTATAGGTATCTCTCTGCCAATACCACACATTCTTCATTACTGTAGCTAGCTATATAGAAGGTTTTACTACAAGGTATCAGGTAATGTGAGTTCTCCCACTGTATTCTTATTTTTCAAGATTTTTAAAGCTATTTGAGGACTGATCTTTTCTTTTTAAATTTTAGAAGAAGCTTGTATATGTCTGCAAAAATCTTTGCTGGAGTTGGTAAAAATTTCTTGAAATCTGTAGGTCAAATATATATATATGTATATATGTTTTAATTCCCAAATGTGTGCATATATATTCCAAATATATATATGTACATATCCCAATTATATGCATATATATTGCTCAAATGTGTATATATCCTAAGTATATATATATTCCAAATATGCATATGTATATCAAATATACATATCCCAAATATATATATATACACACACACATATATACTAAATATACATACTAAATATACATACAAATACACACAAACACACACACACACACACACACACATAAAGAGAGAGAAGGGTCTTCAAAACGTTCATGGAAAGATTCACATTATCTTTTTAATTCTATTTTTTTCCATGAATTTTTTGAAGTACCCTCATACATATACATACATACACATATATGTCAATTTATTTTGCTTAATGTAGTTATTCAATAAGGCTTAATATTTTATGCTCATATCTGTGTAGCCTTATTCTCTCACCCATTCTCTTAACTCTCCTGTACCACAGACACTGGGCTATCATAAAGAACAATTCCTCACACAGTATTCTTTTCGTACATACTCTCTTGTGACTAAATAAGTTATTCTCTTTATTATTGTGAGTTTTAGATTTATCTCCATGTTGATTAATTTATCTCTAGTTTATTTTTCTTTTTAAGCAGTATTTTATTGTATAACTATATCAAAACATATCTTTCTGTTCTTATATTGGTAACAATGTATTTTTGTTTTGGTTTAATTTTACTACAGACAATTCTGCAACAAACATTTTTGTGCATGTCTCCTCATGCATATGTGTGAGAGTTTCTCATCATCGTATATTTGAGAGTAAAATACTTGGTCAGTGGATATATGTGTCTTCAACCTTATCAAATGTTGCTAAAGTTATTTTACTAATGTATACCCCCACTATCAGTGGGAGTAACTTAGCTTTACTCAGATAACTTCACATCCTAGTCAATATTTTATATTTTATAGCATTTTAATTTGTGCCAATTAGATGGATATGAAATTATATGTTATTTTTAGTTTTATTTTCATTTTTTGATCACTCATGATTCTGAGCTTTTCTTCACATTTTTTACTGCAAGCTCAGTTTTTCTTCTCTGTGAATTGTGCACATACATTAACCCTTCTTACTTGGTTCTTTGGCTAAATTTAATATATTCTTTGCAAAGTAATTGCAAACAGTGCAAATACCCTACACAAGAAACTCTGTGTTTTACATTAGATAAAATATCTTGTTTTTCCAAAACATTTTATTGAACTTTGTTTTAATATATTAGCATTATTCTCATAAAATCTCTCTCTCTCTCTCTCTCTCTCTCTCTCTCTCTCTCTCTCTCTCTAGTATGTAAACATACACACGCGAGTGTACTTCAAAAAGTTACATACACATACATACGAGTGTACTTCAAAACGTTTTTGGAAAAATGTAATTAAAAGATAATATGAATACTTCCATGAACTTTTTGAAGACCCCTCATGTGTGTGTGTGTGTGTGTGTGTATGGGTGTGCGTGTGTGTGTGTATATATATAGAGAGATAACAATTTTATGAGAATCAAGTTAACATATTAAAACAAAGTTCAATAAAATGTTTTAAAAAACAGATTTTTTTCTAATGTAAAAAATCTGAACAGTGATTGTATTTTGGACTATAAAAGACTAGCACTTTTTTTCCACTTGGATAGCACAAATAGTTTGCTTCTTCACATTTCCTTATTGCTTTGTTGTGATTATTCTAAACTGGTAGCCAAGCTCACGAGCTTGCTTAGAAGAGATAAATGGCATCATTTGGGTGAACTGTTAACTCTAGGAAAAATACTTTATTCATCTTTTATTTATTTATTTATTTTCAACAAGAACCAAATTATTAAATGTTTACAAAGTGGCAGGGACTGTTCTACATATTTTATATTGCTTGCAAAATAGATACTATTATTATCTCTTTTTAAAAAATAATTAAGACATAGAGAAGATAATTAACTTGCTCAAGGTCATGATGATAAATGACAAAGCATTGACACAAGTCAGTCTGGCCTCAGAATTTCTGGGTCTAACCAGCATACACGCTGCCTCTCAGGAGATGAACCATGTAGAGCGCTACCATCCTGGAAAACTAAGATTCTACATTGTTTTTGAAAGGCTTCTTCTATTCTCCTATGTTACTTGTTAAATAAAATTCAGTTTCCTTGAATGTACATACAATGAGTAAATAAAATTTTCACAGTATAAAGTAAAACAAGCATTACAGTCTCTCTGGGTAATTAGAGAATTAAAAAAGCAACCATTGAAGTTAATATGTTGAGATATCTCAGAACTTCTGGCCAAGAAACTAGACACGACTTTATTTCGTGATAACAAGATACAAAAGAAGTATAAATATGACAAGAAAGAACTTTCTCTTAATGTAAGTTATGTTTATGTTCTCAGTGTCATCAATGCATCTGGCTCATGAATATTTTCTGCCCTTCTTCTTTATCTTCATAACAAAATGTTAAAGGCTTGCTCAGTGCTTTGCATTCTCAAAGCTCTTATGTCCCCAGGTGAGCATTTCTCAGTCTCCTGAAATTCCTGCTATTAAAACTTGTGGCCTCTGGTTTCAAGTAGACGAGAAGCTTTATTTTCCTGCCTCTGACCATCTTGCTCACATAGCAAGACTGCATAGAACCTTTTGTACAGTGAGTTTACTCTTTGTCACCAGTCACCTTGGTGAGGACGACATCATCATTGTCTCAAAACTGATTGAACGTGTTTAAGGGACTAGACTTTGAAGTTTAACATACCTGGATTTCAACCCTGGTTCTCCTGCATATGAGCTGCATGGACTTGGGTACATTTATCCCTCTAAGCCTGAGTTTTTCCATCTGTGAAATGGGAATTATAATAGTTTCTATCTCATAGGATGGTTGTCAAGACTAAATGAAATAAAGAACTTAACACATGGCTGGTCCTTACTTATGGATTCACCATTAGGGATATGATCCACAGTACAGTAATATGAGGGACACAAAGACGTTATCCCTGACCCGAAGAGTTCACAACCTAAGATGGGTGAGAGAGGAAGGTCATACAAATGGTCTCAGGATATTCATATCACAGATAAGGAGAGAGGTAAAAATAAGTTCCTTAGAGAGCATGGCCACCTAGGGCTGGGAAGATCAGAAGAGGCTCCCTGGAGAAGGAAGAACTTGAACTTGCCCTCGTAGGAAGGATAGGAACCCGATATATGAGGAGGGGAAAGGGCATTTTTGTCAGGTGAGGCAGCATGAGCAATGGAATGAAAGCTTAGAAAGGAGATTAAAGAGTCTTGTAATATCAGGTGAAAGAATCATGTTCTTTCTTGGCCATGGTGACTCATGGAAGGGTTTTGAGCAGAGGTTTAAGGAAGAGAGCAAATCCTACTCGTAGGTGTAAGACAGGTGCCAGCAGCACTGTGTGGTCTTTGTGAGCTGGAAGACAGGTGTGCCTCTTTCATCAGCTTGTGTGGCTCCTTGGGATAAGCCATGGCCTTCAAGGGGCCCTGGATAAATAGCTTTCCCTCTCTACCTGTGAGGAATGGCCACTGGGTCTAGTCTTCTCCAAATGCACTATAGGCTCCCAGTGCTGGGCAGGCTTTGCCTCAGATTCTCTACCTGTCATACTGGGCCCTGAGGGGTTGGGGCTCAGGAAAGATAAATCTGCATGTCTGTGGAGGAGGACCAGAAATCTGGAGCAGAGCAAACAAATGTTGGAGGGAGATGGAGGGAGGCTGGGGTGCAGGCTTCATTCATTTCCTCACTTTGCCTTTGGCCATCGCCTACCAGGCCAGAGCAGAGTCCTGCAGACCTTTGTTGAGTTGGCCTCACAGCCCTTGCTCAATCCTTCCCCTTCTCCCTCAACCCCAGGTAACAACTTATCTGCTTTCTGTCACTGTAGAGTACATTTGTCTTTTCTAGAGTTCCACGTAAATGCAATCATAGAGTGTTTCCTCTTTTGCGGCTGGTTTCTTTTGTTTAGCATAAGTTTTTAAAAAAATTATTTATTTTTTTGGCCATAAAACAAGTTTTGATACATTTAATAAGACTAAGATTATAGAAAATATGTTCTCTGACCACAAAACAGAAGAAAATTTAGAAAGTTCACAAATGTGTGGAAATTAAACATCCCTGAAGGTTAATTCTAAGTGTCAACTTGATTAGATCAAGGAATGCTTAGAAACCTGGTAAAGCTATCTTTTTAGGTGTGTCTTTGAGAGTTTTTCCAGCAGAGATTAGTATGAGAGGCTGAGTGGACTAAATGGAAAAGACCCTCCTCAATGTGGGCAAGAACCATCCAATTCGCTGGGGGCCTGGAGAGAGACAGAAAATAAAAGGTGAAGCTCTCTGTCTATCTCTTGGATCTGGGACATCCCCTTCCCTCCTGTCTGTGGATGTCAGAGCTCGAGACTCTTTGGCTTTTGGTTCCAGGACTTACACCAAGGACACCATTGGCTTCCCTGGCTTTGAGGCATTCGGACTTCGACTGAGCAATGCCATCGGTATCCAGTTTGCAGATGGCCTGTCATGGGACTTTTCTTCATAATTGCGTGACCCAATTCCCCTAATAAAACCCCTCATATATTTATAACATATCCTATTGATTCTCTCTGGAGAACCCTGACTAATAAATACAACATCACTTTCCTAAATAAACAATGAAATATCACAGGGAAATTGGAGAGTACTTTGAGATCAAAATGAAAGGGCAACATATTAAAATTTATAGGATGCAGGGCTCAGGCAGTGCCTAGAGGAAAATTTATTCTTGTAAACACCTATATTAAAATGCTACATTCTTTTTTTAAGGTGTTAATTTCTCTATAAATTTTCTCTTTCACATCCTGAATTTTTTTTGTTTGTTTAATTGTGTTGTCTAACTGAGTCTTCTCCTATCTCAGTGAGTTTCCTTAAAATTGTTGCTTGGAAATCCTTTTCAGTCATTTGAAGGGTTTCCTGCTCTATAGGACCTGGTATTTGAGAATTACTGCATTCTTTTGGTGGTAGCATATTTTCTTGGGTTTTCATATTTCTAGTATCTCTACATTGATGTCTGGTCATTTGGTGGAGCAGTTGCTTGCTCTATTACTCTGGAGTGGGCTCTGAGGAGAGAGACGTCCTCTTCTTTTTCTAGTCTCCACTGGTGACTCTTCTTGTACCAATGTAGTTGAGTGTCTGGTGGGAGGGTCATCCCCCTCCACCCAGATGCAGGCAAGAAACAGAGCATGCCCAAGGTCCTTAGACAGGAGCTGAGAGCCAGCCCCCTCCACCTGGAAACGGGCAAGAGAGCATACAGTGAGTCATTAGGCAGAAGCTTAGGGCAGCCCCTCTTCTTGGAACCAGGCAAGAGAGCGTGGCTGGGGTCTTAAAGCAGGATCCAAGGGCAGCATCCCCATGAGCACACCAAAAATACCACTTGTGCACAGGTGGTCCACAACAGCCACCACCACTCCCATGGCTGCCACAAAAGCGGTAGATGCTGTGGCAGTAGCCACAGCCACCATGCAGGTGGCCCACTAGACACTCAAATACATTATTCACCTTTTATATGAGATAATTATAACCCCCTTTTAACCATTATAACTCTTAACGACCCTTTCAATCATGCCAATATGTTTGCCCAGTCCATTAGCTAGCAATTTACTTAGCAATGAGGATTATGGATTTTCTCTATTTTTTCATAACAATCCATGACATATATAGATGAGTCCAAAGAAATCTTTCCAACAATAAAAATCCTCTGAAATAATGGTTTTGCAATGAGAAATTTTATTTTTACATTGCCTATTTCTAGACGGTTATAAACACCTTATAGATTAAATTGCTTTTATTCACAACATCTCACAAGCTAGAGAAAGGATATATTGTTTGTTTGTTTGTTTGTTCACTTCCTTCTATAAAAGGAAAACCTGAGGTACAAAACAGTTTTTATGATATTTCTCACACAAGAAGTCAGTAAGGGAACTGAGAATAGGATCAATTCAAAGATGTCCCTTTAGATGACTATGCTGCTTCCAATTTATGCCATTTTTTATTGTAGAAATATCCCTAAAGCCAGATGCTGTGATAAACTTAGGCTGTTTGTTTTCAAATGGAATTTTGCTCAGAACATTTCAACTATAATCTATGTCTTCCATAGAGTTCATTATTTCTTCATGACCAAGTAGGCACTAATCAGTTTTGAAAGAAATAAAACTGTAAATTGAGCTCTTAAATTACTACTAACTTCAATATATAAATGTTTGCTCAGCCTTGATTTTAATTGACTTTTCCAGTTACCTGTGGAAAGCTTCAGGTGTTTGTATTTGTGCACATAGTTTCATCTGTTGTCACAATTTATATCTCCAAGGCAGCTAGCAATGCTGTTTACATAATGTGTAACTTGTGAGATTTCTTCAGCCTGTACCTCAGTATTTTAATAGGTAATTAGTATAAAAAATGACTCATGAAATGTGCTTTACCTGTTGCTATTTAGATGAAACAGTGTAATATCTAAGCAGATACTAAACACAGAATTATCCTTAAAGCCTCTGACCTTGCAGCCATGAGCTAAGTGTTCTGTTCTATGTAACCGTATAATTTTAAATTGTATTGAAACTACTTCAACTTTTACTATGCCGAATTCATCTAGATTTTCATATAACAAATTTAATCTGCTTTTTTCCTAATTCTGTATCACTTTAACTTTACAGCCTAGGTTGAGAATCCTAGCTTCTTACTAAAAAACATTTCCTAAACTCTTCTCACTCTCTCGCTTTCTTTTTCTCTCTACTCCACCTCTGACAGCCATTTTCCTGTGAGCTGATCCACTCACAGACTTCTAATTATCAACTCTACTTTGACAATTCGCAAATCTTCAATTCCACGCTTGATCTCTTTATTGAGCTCCAGATCCAAATTCAAAAAACAACTGAACATATTTATGCTGGTATTTCACTGAGATATCAAATTCAACCTATTCCAAACTGAACTTATCATTTTGAAATCTCCGCTTTCTCATTCCACCTGAAAAGTCATTCCTACTTTTGTATTTCCTACTTCCTCATCGACCTCTCAGTTACTAAGAGCAAAAATCAAATCATTGTTTTTTGATTCATGTCTTCATATCAGCATACATATGTAATCAGTCGTCAGAACCTGTTGATGCTGCCTCATGATTTCTTTCCTGTGTTTCTTCAGCTTCTTATTTCTGTCAATCTGGTTCAAGTCCCTGTCATCTCATATCTATGCTATTGCAGCAGCCTCCTGATTTTCAATTTTCCTCTTTTCTCTGTAATTCATTCTTTACATAATTGCTATGTTTATCTTCCTAAATTCAGGTTTTAGGAAGATTTGAATCTTCCTAAAATATTATTCATGTACTTATTTCATGTTGCTTTTTATTGTAGCTATTGTTTTTTTCATGTTCTCACCTATTTGGTCACAAGCCTTTTGAAAAAATGGACTATAAATATTTTTCATTACCCAGCGATGCTTTATTTATGATTGATAAATATTTCTTGAATAGTCTCTGCAACATTAGATATATTAAGGTAGTTCTGAGGATCCATGGAATGAAAATATTTATAGAGCTAGTGAATCGATTTATACTCAATTTTTCTGAAGTTATTTATAGTAAAATTTTATTATTAATTGAACTGCCAAATATAAATCTAAACATATATTGGCAACTTATTTGTGAAAGACAAATTGCCAAAATGAAGTCGGATATTAATGTAAATGTCTTCTGTATGTAATGACTACGAGAATGTAAAAAATACATGTGCATATGTGTGTATTCCTTGAATAAATTTCTTAATTCATTTAGCAAAGTGTGTTGCTAAACAGACAACCATCATTTTGAAGACCTGGCTTGTATGTTTATACAACTGAGACTATAGTAGAGACTCTAGTTTTTTTACTTTCTTAAATTTCTCACTACCTGAAATCAGTGTGTGTGTTTGAGTGTGTTTATGTGCGTGCCTATTAGCATATATATAAGCCTATGTGCTTGTGCCTGGGTCTATGTGCTTATATGTGTACTCCTGTAATGATGAAAAATTATCAAATTATCTCATTGACTATTTGACAGAGAGTTTACTACTTGAAGTTTTTGGAGTTTTTTATCTAAGAGACATGATTGAGTTTATGTTATATGTATGTATGTCTCTGCATTTTTAAAAGCACATTCACACATGAAATCTGCATTGCAGCATTTGTATTTATGAAAGACTATATACTGCTCTATGCAGTATGTTGTATATCTTTTTATTATATGGAAATTTCTAAATTGTCATTCAAGTTTTCCCAGGAATTTTCTTATTTTCCAAAAGTTTTATAAATTAACTTTAATTAAAATCCTTGTGGAATTCAGGCCTTGACTTATCTGTAACTGTGGACATATTAACCCAAATTATTATATGTAATTCAAATCCAGCATTTGCCTGCTTCAGTTGTATCATATGTTGTTTTTTCATCATATATGAAGTATCCAGCATTTGGAAGCAGGCTTCTAAAAAGGGGAAAAAACAGCCTCCAAGGGAAAGAGCTCTGTTGAAAATAGCATCCACCCTCCCCCCACACCACACACACACACACACACACACACACACACACACACACAACTGCTGTTCTGAAATTGTATGCTACATTCTTCTTTTCAAGTTTTTATTTTGAAATGAAGAGACAGTCTTCAGTTTAAAATAGCAAAAGTTATCCCAGTTTTATTACTTATGATTAACTATAATATGTACAATTAACTAGCTATTTAATGAATTCAATCATGATGGTAGACAATTTTGTATAATTTGGATATTCTTTCCTCCATAACAGGTCTGGTAGATTTGGAGGTTTAGTACTTCTGGATGATGTTCTCAGTTTTCCATTTGATTTGGTCTTGGAACTGAATCTAAATAATCTTAATATGAATTTATATCTTAGCAAATCAATATTTTTACATTTTACTTTCTTATAATGTGGTAAAAAAATGAATAAGAATAAATTATTTTTCTTTTTACTGATTTTATTTTTTTCCGTGTGCATAATTTTTTATGCCTATTCAAAAACTAAGCATTTAGAAAGGGTAGGAATAAAGGATTATATTTTACTGAACATTAAAATGGGTTATGACTACATGTACAAATATTTGTGATATTGAACATGTGTTTATTTATGATGGCAAACATTAAAAGATTTCTTAAATTTATATACTTTAATAACAGTGTCCATGTCTACATTTATGCTCAGGTTCACATTACTGAAAGCCAAGATAATTTTCTTAAAAAACATTTATTTTATTTTGTCAGTATACAATGTGGTTTATTATTGTGGCCCATTACTGAAAACTTCCTCCCTCCTCCCTTTCCCCACTCCCTCCTAACAACCTCATATCTGTTTGCTTGTGGTATCAAATTCAAGGAATTGTAATTATTGTGTCTTCTCCCCACACCCACCCCAATATATTTGAGTATTTATTTATTTAATTTTTAGCTCCCACAAATAAGTGAGAACATGTGATATTTCTCTCTCTGTGCCTGACTTGTTTCACTTAATCTAATTCACTCTGGCTCCATCCATGTTGTTGCAAATGGCAGTATTTCATTCTTTTTTTAGCAGAGTAGTATTCTATTGCATAGATATACCACATTTTCTGAATCCACTCATCTAATGATGGACATTTGGGCTGGTTCCAACTCTTACCTATTGTAAAGAGTGCTGCAGTGAACATTGGAGAACAGGTATACCTTCGACTAGAAGATTTCCATTCCTCTGAGTATATTCCCAGAAATGGGAGAGCTGGGTCATATGGGAGATCTATCTGCAATTGTTTGAGGAACCTCCATACCATTTTCCACAGAGGCTACACCATTTTTCAGTCCCACCAACAATGTATGAGTGTTCCTTTTCTCCACAACCTCTCCAGCATTTATCATTCACAGTCTTTTGGATATTAGCCACCCTAACTGGGGTGAGATGGTATCTCAGTGTGGTTTTGATTTGCATTTCCCGAATGCTGAGTGATCTTGAGCATTTTTTTCATGTGTCTGTTATCCATTCACATATCTTTCTTTGAGATATGCCTATTTTGCTCTTTTGTCTATTTTTTAATTGAGTTACTTCTTTTTTTTGTTGTTTTTGTTGTTGTTGATGTAAAGTTGTTTCAGTTCCTTGTATATTCTGGATATTAATCCTTTGTCAGATGTATATTTTGCAAATACTTTCTCCCACTCTGTTGGTTGTCTTTTAACTCTGTTAATTGTTTCTTTTGTGCAGAAGCCATTTAGCTTGATATAATGCCATTTGTTTATTTTTCCTTTGGTTGCCCATGCTTTTGGTGTCATATCCATGAAATCTGTGCCCAGTCCTACTTCCTGAAGTGTTTCTCCAATGTTTTCTTTAAGAAGTTTTATTGTTTCAGGGTATATGTTTAATTCTTTAATCCATTTTGAGTTGATTTTAGTATATGGTGAAAGGTATGTGTCCAGTTTCATTCTCCTGTATATGGATATCCAGTTATCCCAGCACCATTTGCTGAAGAGGCAGTTTCTTCCCCAGTTTATAGGCTTGGTGCCTTTGTCAAAGATCAGATGGCTGTAGGTGTCTGGGTTGACTTCTGGATTCTCTATTCTATTCCATTGATCATTGTCTGTTTTTATGCGAGTACCATGCTGTTTTGGGAATTATAGCTTTGTAGTATGGTTTAAAGTCAGCTAGTGTTATGCCTCCAGCTTTATTTTTTTTGTTCAGAATTGCTTTAGCTATTCATGGTCTTCTGTTATTCCATATAAATATTAGGATAGTTTTCTTCCAGTTCAGAGAAAAATGTCATTGGAATTTTGATGTGGATTCTATTGAAATTGTAGATCACTTTGGGTAGTGTGGACATATTCACAATTTTAATTTTCCAATGCAAGAGCATGGGATATCTTTCCATCTTCTTGTGTCCTCTTTAATTTCTCTCAACAGTAGTTTGCAGTTCTCATTACAGAGATTTTTCACATTCTTGGTTAACTCAATTGCTAAGTATTTTATTTTTTTGGTGGCTATTGTAAATGGGCTAACTTTCTTGATTTCTTTTTCTTCATGCTCAGTGTTGGAGAATAGAAATGCTACTGATTTTTGTGTGTTGATTTTGTATCTTGCAACATTGCTGAAATCATTTATCAACTCTAAGAGTTTTTTTGCAGAGGGCTTAGGATGTTTGATATATAGGACCATGTCATCTGCAAACAGGGACAGTTTGACTTCATCTTTTCCAATCCGGATGCCATTTATTTCCTTCTCTTCTCTGATTGCTCTTACTAGTACTTCCAACACTATGTTGAATAGGAGTGGTGAGAGTGGGCATCCTTGTCTAGTTCCTGTTCTTAAAGGAAATGCTTTCAGCTTTTCCTCATTCAAGGTGATATTGGCCATGGGTTTATCATATATGGCTTTAATTACATTGAGATACTTTCCATCTATACCTAACTTGTACAGAGTCTTTATCATGAACAAGTGTTGAATTTTATCAAATGATTTTCAGCATCTGTAAAGATGATCATATGGTCCTTGTGTTTAACTTTATTGATATGGTGTATCACATTTATTGATTTGTGTATGTTGAACCAACCTTGCATCCCTGGGATGAATCCCATTTGATCATGCTGTATAATTTTGCATATGTGTTGCTGACCAATATAATTTTTATAAACTTTTTTCTATGGCTAAAAGCTTGATTCTCAAAACACTGGAAACAGTCTTGTTTAACTGAAAGTTTAATTTAATGTAAACAGAAAAATTTTAATTCAAGTTAATCAGTTTTTGGAATAACTGGTATTTTCCTTCTCCTACACACTGCTACCACAGCATAAACATAAACTCTTCTTTATACGACTAAGATCTTGCAGGCAGCTAGAGATCTGAAACTAAAAAATATATTAAAATATGGCTCACCAGAAAGATTTAGGAATTATGAACACAGAGATCACTACTCAAACCTGTAGGTAAAGAAACTTTATATGATGGTTATTATAAAGGGGTAAAAGCAGTGGGACAAGGCTGAAACATGGCGCCTGCTCATAGGTAGATATCTGGTTGGGTAAGAGAGAGTAATGGAAATTAAGGCACTGACAGAAGGATAGAGAGCTATGGTACAAGTATATGATGAAAGATAAAAAGGAGGTTTCAAAAAAAGATGGGATGGTCAAGTGCTGAGCCCAGCACATAGTAAGCATTCAATAAGTCTGTGTTGAATGAATGAATGTATGAATGAATGAATAAACAAGCAAACAAACAAACAAACAAATAAATAAATAAATGGGAAAAACCCTGTCAAGGAAATAAGAAATGAGAAGAAATAGTTGTATTCATCTAAGGCCACATTGTGGGTTACTTTAAAACACAATTTCTTAAATTGTCTGTGGGCCACCTACAAAGGGTGACCTAAAGTGCTCATTGGAAAGACAGATTTCCAGACCCTACCTCAAAACCGGTGAATAATAATCTGCATTTTTAACAAGTAACTGATGTAAAGCCTTGGCTCACTAAAGTTGGAGAACAGTTGCATTAGAGCGAACAGTTTCAATATAGTGATAGAGACGTCATTCAGATTTAGTGGAAATTAAGAAGGTAATAAATGGGGAAGATTTGGGAAATGCTACTGTACAACACTCCTAATTAATTATGAAATGGAGTGAAAAGGGGATTAAAATCAAGGGATGATCTTTCAAACTTGGGTTAGCCTTCAAGCAGTTGTCTTCAAACATTGTTGCTCCATATACCCACTACAAAAAGTTTATAAAATGATGTACAGCCTGATATGATAGGGAATTCACATCTGAAATAGTCAATCTTAAACAGGATGCAATTCTTACAATACTTGTGAATGTTCGTATTTCAAAATTAATTTTTAAATCACTTTTCCAAATATATTCAATAAGATCTAAATATTGTGGTGATTTGACACACCTATAATTCATTTAATAACACATGAAAACATTTTTGAATTAGCAGCAGAAATTTTAAATAGTTCATTTCCTCCTTGAAGTTGTATTTTCATTCTGCTTTTCTAGAATAATCGTTGCCTAATGTAATATATTTTTGCTTAGAAGTGTTTTATTGATTACTTTATTGTAATTTCTGCAACAAAAAATATAAATTGAAATTTTTAAAAAACTCTCTGATTCTAAATATTTTTATTGAAGAAGCATTACAGTTATTAATATGCAATTAAACAAAACAACATAGATGTATTTTATATTTTGTAAAACCATCAAACAAATAGTAAAATTGTATTGGGAATGCATCATTAATGAGACAGATGGAGACAATTTTCTACTCAGTTTATGTATTAATAATTAATATTATTTTTGTTAGAGTAAGATAGAAATCAGCATCAATTAATTTATTTTTGTTTGTTTGTTTTTACATATGTGTACTATGAGAAAATTTGTTCACCTAAATAAGTGGAAGAAGTTTTATTATAGCAATGTCCCTCCATTCTTTGATTTCTTTTCTCAAGGGTCAGGATATTGCCTGTGACCAAGAATCTACATTAATATTTCTATTTCTTTCATCATTTTGCTGTAATTTCTGGTGCCATGATTTAGGACATGGTTGTTCTAAGGTCGTGTGTTTAGTACACAAGCTTTTGAAATCAGACACTGGTTTTGTTTTGACTGTTTTAATGCTGCCCAGTGTGGCTCATGCCAAGTGAATACTTCCACCTGAGGATCATGATAGGTTCTTGATGTGCAGCTTTTAATACACGAAAGCCTACGACTATGTTATTTTTCTTTAGTTGTGTGAGCAGATAATATGTGAAAGAAATAAAGTATTCGCAAGTACATTTGAATACTGTTAGGTGCTATAGCATCTTAATAGTTGACTAATTTAGTTTGCTGGCAAGGATTTTGGTCAGAATACAACATTAAGAGAAGTCATGGCTATTAAGTTGCCCTGAATATTCAACTGGCTTGCAGGCTTGTTCCCCCATCTGCATAATCAGTAGTTATTTAGACGGGTATTTTATTTCTATTGCTATTTTGCATTTTTCTTTCATTTTAAAATTCCAGTATTCATTGAGAAAGTAATTTCAGTAATTTCATGTGATAATAAATTCATTAGAATTTGTCATTCATTAATTCTATATAGATTAAATATTATTAAGTGCAAGGTACATAATAAGGCAATGGGAAGGAAATGATAGATAAGACATGGTTCCTATCCCCAGACATTTTCATTTCTGATTGAATATGCTTAAATCTTTCCCTCACGCTTTGTAAGATATTCTCTTTACTTTTTTTTCGAGGATTTCTATATAATTTCTTAGTCATTCTACAATTCTGTGCCCAAGATCATGAAAAATGGCCATAACTGGCATACTTTTTTTTTAAAAAAAAGTACATTCTCATGAAATTCGTACAGAGTATTGTATTGTCAAAATTTAGATTTTGACCAATATTAGTTAATCCTCCTCATATTGTCATAGGTACACTAGCAAATACACAATTATATCAAAATCACAACAAGCTCAGGGAACATATAAAATGAGATTATAGACTACTAGTATCCAATCTATTGCATGTTGGTGCTGGTGGAAACTTAGAAATCCATTCAGCCTCTTCATATTATATATAAAGAAACTGAGATACAAAGAAGCAAAGTGACTTGTCTAAGGTAACATAGCTCATTATTAATAAAGCCAGACTATTTTTCCCCTTATCACCTACCTGTATGCATGACATGAGAGCTGGATAGAGTTCAAACTAAATTTCAAAATGGCATTGGTAAATGCGTTCCTGATACATGACTGTTGTAGAAGCATTTACCTCTGTACAAAGCAGTGATTCTGATTCATATCTCAAAGTACTTTGGGCACAGTTGTTACTGAACAGTGCAACTATTTGGAGTTAATTAAAAACATGCCCTGTTGCATCCTCTCCTACAGACTTTTGAACAAAGAAAATACACCTTTAACACTGCCTGTGAAAGTAGAGGTCATGATAAGGAGGTGTTTATACAGGCACAGAGCCAGAATGGACTATTCGTTTTCAATTTTTGATCACCAAGAGAAAACATTTCTTTTAACTTAAAAAGCTTAGAAAATCACTGTTCTCTTCCTTCATATGTAGGCTTAAAATACCATTTCTACATCCCCTAATGGTGTGTTTGTGCATGTGTATGTTTATTCATGGGTAATCAACGCCTATATTTCTGAAATTGTTCATGTTTTCAAGTAAAGGTTTATATAGATACATTTACATATTCAGATGAACCTTGTAAATAATAACTACAAACCTTCACACCTGCACGAGGGGCTGATGACAAGATGCTTTCCCTTAAAGAACCACTTTCAAAATTTCCATAAGAAGAACCCAAAAATAGATCATAATGAATTCTTCTGTCACAGATTCTCCTAGGACAAAGTGGCACATTTTTAGAAGTGGGCTGCCAAGAAATGAATCTGGCAGAGGGAGGGGTGAGTGGAAGAAATCTAGAAAGAAGTGAGTTTAAACACTTTGCTTTTGCTCACTTGCCTGGATTTAAGCTGCAGCTGCTGTACTTAGTGTACAGTACTGAAGGAGCTGGGTTAGATATTTGCAAGTCCAGATTGGAGGGCTACGAGCCTGCACATCTAGCAGCTGGAGTGTGTTGTGGTAGCTGCTTTCCTGTGCTAAGCTGATTTACTTGTTTAAGGTCTGACCTCATCATCCTGTCAGTATGGGTTCCCACCTACACTGTTAGCTGCAGCTTTCTGCTTTAGCTAGAAGGCTAGAAGTATGCACAGTGTACCATAGGCAGCGGGGGAGGGGAGAGAAAGCAAGAAAGACTGCTCTCTCTGCATTTGTGCTTTTGTTAGTTCTACAGAAGAGGCAGAGTAACAAAAGATAACAAAGGCTCCGTTTCCTTTCTATGAGAGAAGGCTTTTGTCTTTCCTCCTGCAAGAATGTCAGTGTCCCGCAAGAAAGAGTTTGATGTGAAACAGATCCTCAGGCTACGTTGGAGGTGGTTTAGTCATCCTTCTCAAGGTTCGCCCAACACTGGAAGCTGCCTTCAGCAGGAAGGATATGAGCATAGAGGGACCCCAGTTCAGGGCAGGTTGAAGAGCCACTCTCGGGACAGAAACGGATTAAAGAGAAGCAACAGTCCTGTCCACCACAATATACTGGCACCAGTGCCAGGACCGGCCCCTGCTCATCAAAGAGCCCTTCAGAATTGGCACCTACAAAACCTGACAGAACATCTTCAAGCAAATGAAGATACTCCTAAAGCAGTTCCAGAAAGGAATTTGTTCAAAGAAGCTTCTGAGAAACACTCACAAGATTTGGAGATGATGGCTGACAACAAAACAGAAAATTCTACAGCAAGGTAGGAGTTTTTGGTCGCATAATTGAAAGCTACAGCCTAGGTTAACTTGTTTAGTGCTTAGAGAGTGTTATAATAATCTCTGAATTTGTATGCAGCCAATCAGGGTCTCCAAGAAACCCCGTCTCCTAAATTTACAAAGAAAAATAGTAATAATACATATATTTTGATAGTTAATAGGAATTTATTTTTAGGGTTGTGAGTTTACTTCTGTAAAACTCCCCTTCCATTAAAATTCTGTTTCACTTCTAAGAGATGTTTATTATACTTACGTTCTGCAGATATCCTCTGTGACTTATAGTTGCACAAATATAGTTGTGATTGTTGTTATGCAAATAGTTGTGATTCTTTGTGCCAGTGTAATGAATCACACAATACTCTTTCTGACTTAGTTAGGCCAACTTTGACAAAATAAAAGCTCTGAGTGCTCAGCACATGCTTATCTGTTCCTTTGTACATAGTTGCTATATTGACTCTTGAAACTGTTGTTTCTATGTTAGACTATGGAACACCTTCTTTTGGCATCTGAGGTTCATTACAATTTGTGTTACTTTCATAGTTTGCAACCATGAAAACGAGTAATAAGATGCTGCCTACAGCAGTGAGATCTTAAAGTAGGAAATGGAACACGTCAGCTAGTTCAGGATATTAAAATGCAATAAGAAGTGATAGTATAGTGTAGTTTGGGTTAATTCGTAAAACATTTGATTTTATCTTTATTTTTATGTCCATAAGTGTGGTTTGAGTGGAAGAACATTATGTTCCGTTCTCTAATATTGTCTAATATATCTTAACCTAGTGAATCTTTACTTGTTTTTTTCTTTTCCACTATATGAAATTTTTATTTTCCCCATGTGTTTTAGACACAATTGATGGTCTTAGTAATGTAATTAAATTGTAGAAGTGCTACAGAAAAAGAAGTATTTTTGATTTGTTTTAAATCATCTAAAAGTTCAACATAAAGCTATGCTAATTTATTTGGAAATCTGGATATTTGGCATACTATGTCTCTAAATAAGGATAGAGGAAAAGGACTGGCAAATTTGCTTCTTGATGTAAGTTCTCACAATTCATCTGCCTGACAGTGTCTTGCTTCCATAAATTCAAAACAATATCAGAAGAAAAATCAGCATAACAACATTATGGCAAAAGACAAGTCTGTGTGAAATGATTTCTTTATAGGAGCTTAGTCTTGTTGAAATGTAAACTTGCAGAAGATTTTGTAAAATAACTTTAAGTATAATATTACATTGCCTATGATATAGGTTTCTCAAGAAATAAAGCTTGTGTTTGTGAATTTTCCTAAATATTTTGTGATTACTTAAGAAAATTCTATATAACTGTTGAGATTGCAAGTTTTATTTGGCCCAGCTAATAGGACTTTCAAAGTAATATAGAGTCCATACTTTTAGATTCAGCAGAATTTCAATTATCTCTCCTTACAATGAACAACAGTTTTAAAAACTGCTGAATTTTGACGTTAATAAATTAATTTAAGTCTGTTGTACAGAAGTTTAAATTTCCCACTGTGACTTCCTAATAAAATTATTTAAGGATCTATGAATTGATTTTCCAGCATGGGAATATTTACAATAAATTAAATACTAGAAAAAAATGCTGGATAAAATGTCAAATGTAATGAGTCACCAAGTGACATTTTTAAAACATATATTTCTGTTTTGATTTTATCTCTGACATTTTTTATGTTGTAAAGAAATTTTCTGTTAATTATCCTAGGGTTTCAGTGGAAAGTTAATATTTTCTAAAAGTAAATGCGTGAAGTGTTTTTATAGATGTGCCAAGGATATCTGAAGCATAAGGGAATGGGCAAATTGAGGACCTTATTAATTCGAGTATGATGGTTTATTATGGTCTCTTTCATTACCCATTCTGAATCTCCATGCCTTTTCCAGAAGAGTGTGAGAAGGAGCTTTCTGATGTCTTGCTTCTCTAATGCTAGGAAAGTGTCCTGACAAATTGGCAGCAGCCTGCCATCACCTCAATATAACTGTTGTTGTTTAAAAAGAAAAGAAAACAGTAGTTAGAGTGGAGAGTTATCACACTAGTACAAATGGGCTCTGATACCGGGGTCAAAGCAATTCCACTTTCTACAAATATTAAAAGGAATGAATAGAAAGTGGACTAAATTCCAAACATGCGTTAAAACAGAGTCACCCACCATTAGTCCTCCAAAAGATATTAATGCCAGTATATTAAAGTTATATTAATATGTTGGCTTGGGGATTTAAAAATCCAATTGTTTGGGCCGGCCCGGTGGCGCACTGGATAGTGCGCCGCTTGGGAAGCGCGGCGGCGCTCCCGCCCAAGGGTTCGGATCCCACATACAGACCGGTTCCCGCTCACTGGCTGAGCGAGGCGCGGGAGCAACACCGAGGGTTGCGATCCCGTTGCCGGTCCCGGTCCAGTACGGGGGCGACACTGAGGGTTGCGATCCGTTGCCGGACACGGAAAAAGACAAAAAAAAAAAAAAATCCAATTGTTTTCCTATGCAATTGAATTATAAGTAGTATGTAGTGCATTTAGGAACAGCTCTACATCACGGTCCCATGCTGTGAGTATGCACATGCCAGTATGACTGTCTTCAGGGACCTGGGCTCAATTATCATTTTCTTTTTGTCTTATTGATCTACTAACTGTATCTTTGCTTCCCTATAACCACCTTGCTCAAGTGTCCTTTCCCTTTCTTTATTTTAACCATAGCACTTCAACAAAAAGAATACATATTTTAACAATATATTATGGCCACGCTTTCTATATGACAAAATATTTAGTTACGGAATATATGTGTGTGTATTTATATGCAATTGATCGTAAATAAGTGATTGCATAAGTACACAGGTGGATGTCACAGTGTTTATGCAACATTATGCTAAATTGCATTTGCTAAAACACATGCACTTATCTCCTCATTGTGTTTGAAGACACTGAATAAAATGCAGATGACCCGTGTAAGGGCCCAGAACATGCCCCAGTTCAAAATTGGAGGTTTACAAATCTCTTTTGTTTTAAGGAATTGTCAGGACTGGGAATCATGCTCACATCCTACTTGCTTTAGATTTTTGCATAACCTACCAACTGTACTGATATGTGACTTTGTATATATTTGTCAATGTTGCACTGTTAGACAGGACTCAAAATTTCCTCTCCTCTTGAGCATTTTCCAATTTTCAAATAAGGTTTGCCTAGAAAAAGAGCAAGTGTCACTGTATATGTTGATATCTCAAAGAAAAGAAGATTGGACGGATAAGACTTAGAATTCATCAATAATTCATTCCATAAATATTGAGCATCCATTGTGTGCCAGGCACTCTTTTAAGTGTTAGGGATAAAATGGGATCAAAACAGAAAGCTGTCTTCATGGAATACACATTATAATGGGGAAAGAGAGGCAAAATAATAATAATAATATTTAAGTAGTTGTGCATAGTATGAAGAAAAATTAATTAGAGGGAAGAGAGTGAGGGAGAAGTGGTGCTCTTTCAGTTAGGAAAAGCTTTTCTGATGAGTTGAGCAGAGATTTAAATGAAGTGAAGGAAGAAGCCAGTATGTCTGACTCAAGAATTTGAAGTGACAGTTACTTCTCATGTGCCACAAAGGAGTCCTTAACTACCATACATCTTTTTCTACAGAAATCAATGCCACATGTCACCACACAGTCCATTGATTAATGTCCAAAACATCCTTTCACTTAACTGATGAACTCAAAGTATTCCCTGCCCTGCTGTTCATTATAGTGATTTTATGATCACATGCTTGGCCCATGGCTACAGAGGTGACTTTCCAGCCATCCTGTAATCATAGTGTCATTTTGTCCTTTGGAAATCTGGCTATTTAGCCAGCAGACCGTGTGCCTCATTAACAGAGGCCTATGCCCTTTGTGAAAACAGACATGATAATGTATTCGCTTTCTTAACAAAATTATTCAGATAGGGCAGAATGTATTACGGATCTTCATTCTCAACACAAACTCATCTGTAATATGGAATCTGCTTGAGAAATATTTATGTCTAAGGGAAATCCTTAATCTAAAGCAGTGAAACTTATTGTAAGATTCTCTCCCATGAAATATAAAATGAGCTATGAGGGTATTTGCAGGGAGCACTTTCCAAGAAGAACAGCAATTTCAAGTGCCGTGAAATGGGACTGTGCTTGATATCTTCAAACACAAGGAGGTCTATGCATCTGGAGTAGAGTGCTCAACAGAGACAATGGTAGGAGACGACTTTGAAAAAAATAGTAATACAATACTGAAAATAAAAAGTACCTTTCACAAACACTTAATTTGTGCCAGGCACAAAGCACTTTACATATATTTTTTCATACTCCCAAGGAAAATCTTTGAATGTGACGATGGTATTCACATCTACAATTGGTATTTCTCCAAGTATTATTTTGTTGGATATCTGTTGTCATTGTTACTTATCTTCTTACAAGGCAAAAATAGTGTGGTTTTCTAAAGTTCAGAGGTAGTCCTGCTTTTCTTAACTTTATACTGCATTATTTAATATAGACTGCTATTTCAAAGGAAAAAATAAGGAACAAACTATAATTTTATTGTTGTTTATAGAAATGTTAAGGTTAAATCTTTGCCTATGGTTTAAAACATGCCATGTGAAGTTACATAAGTTATTCAATTGCTTTACTAAATTTAGAACATTTAAAAATAATTTAAATATAGTGCAATGATTTCTAACCTTTATAGAGATGGAACCTCTGTTGGTTGATTTTTTTATTGAAACATAATTGATTATACATATCTGTGTGGTACAGAGTTGAATATCAGTATCTGTGTACAATATGTGATGATCAAATCAGGATAATTAGTATATTCATCACTACAAATGCTTGTTACTCATAGCCTCATTTCTGAGAGTGAGTCAGCATGATCCTTATGTCTCATTCCTTATAGTGTGTTATTGCATATGCTTTTTAGTTAAAACTAGTTAAAATATATTTAACATTCGAAAAATTTGAGATTCCTTTTCAAATCTGTGATCTGGTGATACTTTAGAGTCACATTCCTTTAAATATTATACCTACAGTTTTATTTCTGATATTTGAAAGGCAAGTATCATTTTATGTCTGCATTTGGAAATAAAATGAAGGACTCAAAATGTATTGTACTATTTGATATGTGACTTCATGGGCAACATATTAATTATGTTGACATGTTGCAAATTGCACAGATGTTCAGTCACTTAGCACTTTAGTTTGAAGTTTATTTCTTAAATTTTCATGTTTTCTTCTTGACTCTTATAAAATATCTGCCCCTTACTGCTAATCTTGTTGCTATATTTCCTATGACTTTATAAGTGAAAATAGTTGGAATGTTTTATACATATATATATATACACACATATGTATATTTATATGTATAATATAAGCATATCTGTGTGAATTTCTTATATTTAAAGGAAACAGTAAACTGAAATTAAGGGGGAAGACTGGGGAACACTCAATCCTCAATAAAGAAACTTAAGTCAAAACATAATATTCTGCAAGATGAACCTGGAACATCTTGCAGAGTCAGAAAATAAGAAATTCTTTTAAAAAAAAAAGTAATGATGATGGACATATGTCAAAGGGATACAGAAACCAACTGAAAGAACTCCCAGTGGCCAAAACTGGAAGAATTTGAACAACAAAATAGAGAGTATTGAATCATAAACCAAAGTACAAAATAAATATCCACGAGTCCATACTGATATAAATAAATAATTACATAATTAAATGACAGAGAAAATACAAATATTTCATGCAGAATAATTCTGAATGGTTTATATGGATACTCTGCCCTCAAGAAGGTGGAGCAGAAGGTGGGCCTGTAAGTGTTGGCTGCACATAATGACTTCTTTCCAAAGAGTGAGTATGATATGGAAGAGGGTCAGGAAAGTGTACATTTACATTGACAGTGGAGAATCCTGACAAACATTGCATTAGGCAAGTAATCAAGATTAACCTCAAAAGTGTTCAGTCATGTCAACAGTATGTACACTTGGTATGATGTAATTAGAATGACATTTTAGTTCTGTCTTCTTCCTCCTCAAAACCCATCACCCCAATCTTTTTTTTTTTTTTTTTTTCTAAAAGGAAATTTTATTTAATGTAAGTGTGTACATTAATAAAAAGAAAAGATCTCAAATCTACAATCACCTTTGTACTTTAAGAAACTAGAAAATGAAGAGCAAACTAAGTAGAGACCTAGCAAATGAAGTAAAAAATAAAAATTAGAGCATAGATAAAAGAAAGAGAAAGTAGAAAAATAATCAAGAAAACATTAATAAAAAGAAAAGATCTCAAATCTACAATCACCTTTGTACTTTAAGAAACTAGAAAATGAAGAGCAAACTAAGTAGAGACCTAGCAAATGAAGTAAAAAATAAAAATTAGAGCATAGATAAAAGAAAGAGAAAGTAGAAAAATAATCAAGAAAATCAATGAAACCAAAAGTTGGCACTTTGATGAGATCCACAAAATTGACAAACCTTTACCTAGATGGACTAAGAAAAAAGAGATAACACTCAAATAATTAAAATCAGAAATGAAAGAGGGGTCATTACAATCAAATTTACAGAAATAAAAAGAGTTATAAGAGAATGCTATGAGTAATTGTTGGTCAACAGATTAGATCATCTAGATGAAGTGAATCAATTCCTAGAAACATACCACCTACCAAGACTGAATTATGAAAGAAAAAAAAACAGTTTGAATAGAACTATAGCTAGTAAGATGAGTAGCATTTTTCGGATTCCTGATTCAGAACTCCCGTGAGAATTTTTTGCAGGGCTGGTCTTGTGGAAGTGAACTCCTACAGTTCCTGTTTGTCTGGAAAATACACTATGTCTCCCTCATTCCTGAAGGATAGTCTTGCAAATAACTTCTTAAGAAAGGGTGATGAAGTGAGAAAATTTAAATCAAATAGTTTTCAGTCATCTGATGTTTTAGGATCGAACATGTATTACTGAAATATTAAACAAACAGCATTACATAATAGTTTACTCTGGAAACACCATAAAATATGTATTTCCTAAATCAATATATAAATATAATATTTATATATCACTATCATTTGTAATGGAAAAGAGAATTACCCATGATCATGTTTATTGAAACTTTTAGAAATTAATCTATAGCGCTTTATTACTCCTGGTTAACTTTTCTTAGACTTTCGCTATTAGTCACAATAACTTATCCCTTACATGCTTTCAAATATTACACTACAAAATGTACCTCTTGCACTCCTCATCCCTTGTCTATTGTTACTGCTTCCTTAGTAGCCATATTAAACACCTTGCAATTTTTTTAGCAGGTCTTTAATGCAGGCAATTGGTTTTTGGTCATGCCACGGCGAGCTTACTAGATGGAAGCTGTCTGTTAAATCTCTTGTCTAACTTTTCCCCATAAAACTAAACTGCTGTCAGCACATTGAGATATACGTGTTCTTTTCTGGTTAATGTTGATTACAGAATGTGTAACAACCCTAATAAACAACTTCATAAGTAACAGACTGTCACAACTATCTAATTTAAGCAACACAACTATCTAATTTATTCTGAAGTCTGTTGCAACACTCAACAAGCCAGTTGGTTAACTAAGACACTGGTATTCTTTTACTTTTACCTTCATTCAGTGTCATTCTTTTATTTTTACCTTCATTCAAGGAGTGTTTATTGAGCCTCTATTTATGTTCATTATGCTTTCATAGGTACTCAAAAAGAATGAAAAGGTAAATAATACATGCCGATTCCCACTAGAGACTTACAATATTGCTGGAGAGATAAAGTGTATTCACTTGGAAGGTTTCATGGCCATAAAAAGAAGTACATTATAAGAACAATTTAAATTGCTTAATCATTGAGCCCTATAGGCATTTAAAGGCAAGAAAGAATCCTTCTGGCCAAAGCAACCTTGGAATGCTTCATCAAGATGATGTGATTTAAGATGAATCTTGAGGAATGGGTAGCATTTTGATACAGATATGGGGAAGATTTAATTCTAGGTAGAAGGAAAAATACGGAGCACAAAAAGGGAATGAAGCAGGGAAGTTTAAGGTGTGATCAAATGGCAGATTTCAGTTTGGTTGAAGTGAATGATATATGTTGGAAAATAGTAAAAAATGAGGCTGGAAAGGAAAGTCAGAGATAGATTATGAAGGGTCTTAAAATACAGGATAGGAACACTGTCTGGACTTTATCTTAGAGGTCAGGATTAATTAATCTCCAGGAAATATCTGAACTATTTTCTGTACGTGAATACTTTTAGAAGAGGTTCCATTCACTTTCCTCAGGTTCTCAAAAAGTTCTATTTTACAAGAAGATATAAGAGATACTATTGTAGACAATCAAGAATCCATAAAAGCTTTGAAACTGTCAAATGAAATAATGAAAATAATGCAAAATTTGTTATTGAATTACCTGAGCAACAGATAGAAATAACCTGTAATTTTTAGTTGAGATTTTCGCAAGAACGGTTTCCTAGGTAGTCAGAAGCATCTCACTTATCTTTGGGCTAATTGTCATCTTGACTCATGTTACTTAATCTACCAAAAAAGATTCCAAGCTCTTGAAAACTTTCTTAAAAATATGCTTTTAAATCATAGACCAATAGCTGTTCATATTGTAAAATAATAAAATAAAGTAAAAGTAATGAATGGTGGAAAAGAAAGCATGTTAATAGGCATAGTAATTTAGGAAAACAAAAAAATGTGGCAAGTGAAAAACCTAGAAAATACAGGACGTGAAATGTGGAATGTCCATTTAGGATGTTTAGATGTAAAAAGTATGATATATTTTATCAATGTCAAGTTGGATGGGATTCCAGGACTCCGGACAGTTCACTAAGACATTTGAGTAAGTGATGTTTTAGAATTCTCATAATCTATTATCATATTTCCAATTTACTGTAATAAGATAGATATTTGCATTATCTAGCTATTAGCAAACCATTTGCATTTTCAAGATTCCATAAAAATGGTATATTAATTACATTAACAAAGGAAAAGACAGTTTTAGTATACTTATATTGAGTACAATTAATATTGTACTGAAGAATATAGTACCGTAACTAGAATAGAAAAGCACTTCTTCTGAATTGGTCATGAGAACTATCAGAGAAACTGCTGGTAAGACAATGAAGGAGTTAATTCCCTCTAGAGAAGGATTGTCCAACTATAAAGCCTCCAGATCAGTACAATTTAAATATCTTAATTCTAAGGTACTTCCTTTTCCAGATTAATTAGGCAACTAGGATACTATGTTAGAAATTTCAGCAAGAATTAGCAAAGAATTATCACAATAGCCAGTCCAGTGTAATAAAACCCATCTCCTTAAAACAAGAATGAAACTTAGACTTTAAAACTTACTCAAATTTCCCATTGTTCGTATTAAGCCCTTATTATTTTTCCCTCCAAAATGTATTAGTAAAAACCTTTTAAGAGGGAAAGGAACTTAAGAGCTTCTTGTTAAGCCACAACAAATAAATTAACCAAAATCAGGGTATATATATAGTTTAAAGGTTAAGAACATTAAAACCATGTTGTTAAGTAAAGGGAACTTCCATTAGGAGTTACAGTCAGTTCATCTTGTCAAGTCCACAAAACTAGAGTTCAGAATCTTGGATAAAGGTCACACACACACACACACACACACACACACACACACACACACAAAGAATGAAAAGCTAAGCTTAGAAATTCAAGAGGAGTAGAAGAAAGCACTCCTGTTAAATCTCTAAGGCTACAAATGTTGTAACAGAATAAAGTGAGGGAGGCAGATTATTTTCAGAGACACTAGTAATATGAGCTATTCCTGATGCAATTCTCTTCCACGATAGTGCTAAACATAAACAAGACTTTGGACTTCACTATGCCCAAGAATAATCTGGGCAACTTGTTGAAAATGTGGTTACTCAGCATCCACCAACAGAAACTTTGATTTATTGGCTTTGGGGTGGAACATAGGAATTTGAGTTTTTAACAAACTTCATAAGTGATACCTATTCAGGAACCAAATTTTAAAAAGCACATAGTCCACTCATGAAAGCCCAATTTATCAAGATTCCTACAGAATCTTAGCACTTGATATATTGATAAAGGTAAACATAAAAGAAAGAAAACATTAAGGCTTGAATCTGTGATTTACATTGACACTTACAAGTTGACCAGGATAATGTTTAAAAAATATAGAGTCAACTGTATTAATTTAGCCTTACACCCCTCCCATGTGTAATGGACTTTAGTAGGCTCTGTGGAAGAATGACAAAGGAATAACAATATAGAGCCCACCCTTAAAGAATTTATAACCCAATTGGAATGGAAAAATGCACCCCCCCCATACAAGCTTTAAGAGCAATCACAAAGCAACAACTTGGTTTAGATCTCCTGGTGTTTAGTATAGAGGTTATCCAGGATAATTAAAATGGAGGTAGGATTAATGATTCAAGACTTCTTGAAATACAAACCTAGAAATGTTAATCCAAGAATAAAAACAAATTCCAGCTACATGGAAAATTTTTATTTAGTTTTAATTTTCCAAACTCAGAAACAAAATAACAAATGATAGTCTACCATCACTAGGGCTGTTCTCAACTCTCAGGTGAGCAATTTTAAAGGTTGGGTGAGGGCCGGCCCGGTGGCGCACTGCTACAGTGCGCCGCTTGGGAGCGCAGTGGCGCTCCC
>NW_007726692.1:290555-292798 GCF_000696425.1 Galeopterus variegatus | reverse complement strand
GGGAGCAACACCGAGGGTTGCGATCCCGTTGCCGGTCCCAGTCCGGTACGGGCGCGACACTGAGGGTTGCGATCCGTTGCCAGACACGAAAAAAGACAAAAGAAAGGGAAAAAAAAAAAAAAAAGTTTGGGTGATAATTCCTAATGTAATTTTCTATGTGCTGCATATGTTTATTGAAAATACAGATTATATTCTGCCCACAGACCTGCCTTCCCCCCAGTCATCCTAATTAAATCAGCGGCTCTTCTCTTACTTTCTGTTTACTTCTTGGTTTTTTACTTTGGAGTTGTTGTTCTCTTTACCTAGGTTTTCTTTGCTTTAGCATGGGCTTGCACATTAAAAGTACATATGTCTGAAAAAGCCTAACTTCAAATTGGAAAACAATAAAAAGGAAAAGGGTTTGCTGTCATTTTTTAAAAAGCTAGAAAATGAGATGAAAAATTAAGCCTTTCTCTACAAATTATGAATCAGATTAAGAGATTTAATATGTTAAATTATCACCTTTCAGAAGCACTTAGCTGATCTTAATAACATGGGGAAGGAGTTTGATAGCAATTAACATACATCTTGAAAGTGATCAAGATGGGTTTTATTTCTATATAAAGTATTGTCGGTTCACTTGAATTTCCCACAGA
Organism: Galeopterus variegatus; assembly: GCF_000696425.1. NCBI lineage: Eukaryota > Metazoa > Chordata > Mammalia > Dermoptera > Cynocephalidae > Galeopterus > Galeopterus variegatus. The sequence goes on along the minus strand of NW_007726692.1, from coordinate 292,163 downwards.
TAATCAGAACAAGTACGGATGCCATAATAATTTTCGAAACTAGTATGTATCTGAAGATAAAGAGAATTTCTGCTCAGAATTTTTTTCATCCTTTTTATTTCCCTTGCATTGTGTCTGTAATTATTGCATATTTACAGATGTCTTAGCATTTTAGGAAAGTGAAGCCTAAAACATAGCATGACTAAAGCTAATTAGTGGCAAAACTGGGACTATAAACCAAATTTCCTAACTCCTAGACTCTCATCACACCAACTCCTTCAACAGTGTGTTAGGTTCCATTCTTCTGATAAAATTATGAGTGTTCAATCATCTTGTAGCTGGTGTTAAAAAGTACTTAGATTAGTCTGATCACAAAATTTCTTGGAAATAAATACTTGAAATAAGTGAGCAATTTTGAATCAGATAACTGCCACATCAAAGATATAAATTAGGCCATTTCACAAACCTTAGTGTTAAATCAACTTGTTTATTTCACTGTTTGCAGAAAATATCTAAAACATGTAGTCAATTCAGGAGTAGATGTTATGCTCAGTGAATTGTCTCTCACTACATGGGGGCTTAACTAAACTTTCAGAAGTTCAAGAGCAAGACAAGAAGGGTCTCTTGGGTATTCACTGCTATTTTGGATTCTGCCCATTTGTAGTACAGGTAACCAAGAATGAATGGGTTACCTTTTATGCTGTTATTATTCTTAAGTATATAAATTTTGCAACTTTATTCATGAAAATACTACTGACAAGTTCTCTGAATACTAACCAATAATTACCCTAAAATAATTTAGGCCCTATTCTCTTATCCTCTGTTTAGCAATATAAAGCTGATGATAAATTTATCTATGTAAAACCTCTAGAATAACTTTTAAAGTTATCCTGCAGTTTCTTCCTCAAGCCAAATTGCCAGAAGTAGCATAAGATTTTTTAAATCCCCTTTCTCATCCTCTAGATAATTTAGTTAAACTTCTGTTGATGGCTATACACTAGTAAGGACCTGGCTATCATATTATACTTTTGTGTTGGAAGTGGCTTGCAAAAATAAATGAAAAAAAGAAAAAAACTGCTGGTTCTACTCCAAGTTTTAGGTCATTAAAGGAGAAGAGAATACTTGGAAAAACAAGAAAATTCATGAAACATCTTGTACTGCTTCTACTGAAGCTCAAATAATAGACATTTCCCCTTGCGTAATATCTTTTCCTTTCATCGTTATTGCATAGGATAGATGTTTACTGGTGTATGAGAACTCTAGTCATTTTATTTTTTATTTTTTTGACATAATTTTATTTTATTTTTATTTTTTTCTTCCAAATTTTATTTTATTTTGTCAATATACAATGTGGTTGATTATTGTGGCCAATTACCGAAACCTCCTTCCCTCCTCCCTCTCTCCACTCCCTCCCAACAATGTCCTTTCTGTTTGCTTGTTGTATCAACTTCAAGGAATTGTAATTGTTGTGTCTTCTTCCCCGCCCCCGTTGTTTGTTTGTTTATTTATTTTTAGCTCCCACAAATAAGTGAGAACATGTGATATTTCTCTTTCTGAGCCTGACTTGTTTCACGTAATATAATTCTATCTGGGTCCATCCGTGTTGTTGCAAATGGCAGTATTTCATTC
>NW_007726692.1:282240-289946 GCF_000696425.1 Galeopterus variegatus | reverse complement strand
CTCCGCAACCTCGCCAGCATTTATCGTTCACAGTCTTTTGGATATTAGCCATCCTAACTGGGGTGAGATGGTATCTCAGTGTGGTTTTGATTTGCATTTCCCGAATGCTGAGTAATGTTGAGCATTTTTTCATATGTCTGTTGGCCATTCGTATATCTTCCTTTGAGAAGTGCCTATTTAGCTCTTTTGCCCATATTTTAATTGGGTTGCTTGTTTTTTTCTTGTAAAGTTGTTTCAGTTCCTTGGATATTCTGAATATTTATATTTTGTCTGAAGTATATTTAATTCTAGTCATTTTAAAGCAAAAATAGAAATCTGAAAAAATCATGGAGAAAGTTCATGTGGGGGATATATTGTGCAAAATTAATATATAGTGTTTCATTGTCTTTTCATTTTGAATGAACAAAATATAATGATAGTCCATCTAAGGTTAATTTCAGACAGAACTGTATAGATAGTTTATTAAGTCATTCTTAAATTGCTTGTCACACACTTATAATTTAATTTATAAGTTTCTGACAAACAGAATTTAGTTATATGTATCTTTTTAATAAAATTTCACAGTGAATCACAGATATTAATTTATGTTTAATAAATAAACAGAAACAGAATTTCTCTTGCTTTGTTGAGTGAAAATTGTTTATATTTTAAAAATATCTAAGAATCACTTATATATTAATGGACGATTAAGTGGTTTTACTGATAAAGCCATTTGCATCTCTAGTACTTATAAGGCTTTCCTTAATTTTTTCTGATGGATGAAAGATCATTACTGAATCATACTGCAGACTCTAAAGCACTGAATATATAAAATGGTTAATTAATAGTTTTAAGCATGGCATAAATTGTGACATCAGGAAAAAAAAAGCCACATTGACTCAATTCAAGCTTGTTATTCAATTTATGCAATTTGTAAAGCATCTTTATGTTGAACCACCTTAATCACTCATCTTTTCTACCAGTATGTGATAGTGCTGTTTCCCAGAAGGCATACATTGATGCTGTGTGGTATAAAAAAATAAAAAATGAAACACATGGAACTCATTATTTCTAATAGTATAATATTTCTTCTCCTCACTACATCCATTATCCTGAAAAGAACATGGCTCTGAGATTTACAAAAACAGTGTTCACATCACTAAGAGAGCTATTAAGGTCAAGAATACATCTACAGTGCTACAAGAAGTATATTTATGAGTAAAAGAGTAAACTAAAGATGTTTCAATATATTCCCTGCTTGTTTTCTTTTTTTTTTTTTTTTTTTAGGTTCTCTTTAGGAAATCAAGAAATCATTCACTTGGAGTGATTTGTCCTTTAAAAACACATTTATTTGGAAAAATAGAGAAGATATAATAAAACACAGATTATTTTTATTTATAGTGTAATATTAATTGAAAGCTAAAGAATGTTTTCTCCAAATGATCTTCATTTTATATTAATTTTTTACTTTTATAAGATTTTGTTTCTTATCATATTTATTTTTATTTATTTATTTATTTATTTTTATTTTATTGATTATGCATATTCATGGGGTACAAAGCTGACCATCACCACCCATGCCCAGCATGTGACAGTCAGATCAACAGTATCAGGATGCCCATTAACAAAAGTTATGATTATTCCCCATGTCTCCAACCCAGTTATTCCCTGCCCCTCCTCTGCAACCCAGTGTATGCTTTCTCCCTCTGCAAGTCCAACATGCCACTGTGGTGTTTCTTTCCTTCCTTCTTTCTCTCTCAGCTCCCAATTATGAGTGAGGATATGCGGTATTTTTCCCTCTGTGTCTGACTTATTTCACTTAACATAATTTTCACCAAGCTCATCCATGTTGCTGCAAATAGCAGACATTCATTATTTTTTATGGCAGAGTATACCATGGTGTATATATACCATATTTTCCTTATCTAGTTATCCATCAATGGACATTTAGGTTGCTTCCATATCTTGGCTATTGTAGATAGAGCTGCAATGAGCATGGGAGTGCAGTTCTCCTTTCAACCTGATGATTTCCATTCCTTTGGGTATATATCTAGAAGTGGGATTGATGGATCATGTGGTTGTTTGAGAAACCTCCAACTAGGACTGTAGTTGTTTGAGAAACCTCCATACTGTTTTCCATAGTGGTTGTACTAATTTACAGTCCTACCAACAGTGTAGGAGCATTCCCTTCTCTCCATATCCTCACCAGCATTTGTTATTCTCCGTCTTTTTGAGAATAGCCAGTCTAACTGGGGTGAAGTGATATCTCAATGTGATTTTAATTTGCATTTCCCTGAGGATTACTGTAGAGGTGATTAGTAATTTCAGTAAGGTTGTAGGATACAAAATCATCACCCCAAAACAGTTGTGTTTATACTCTCCAATAATGAACTAACAGAAAGAGAAATCAAGTAAGTAAGCCCATTTAAAATAGCCACCAGAAAAGAAAATAGAATACCTAGGAATCAATTTAACCAAGGAGGTGAAAGATCTCTACAATTAGAACTGCAAATCATTACTGAAATTAAAGAAGACATGAAAAGATGGAAAGATATTTCATGCTCTTGGACTGGAAGAATTAATTTTGTGAAAATGTTCATACTACCCAAAGTGATCTATAGATTCTGTGCAGTCCCCATCAAAATACCAGTAACTTTCTTCACAGAAGTAGAAAGAACAATCCTAACATTTGTATGGAACAACAAAAGACCCTGAATAGCAAAAGCAATCCTGAGTGAAAAAAATTATGCTGCAGGCATAACACTTCCTGACTTCAAATTATACTACAAAGCTATAGTAACCAAAACAGCATGGTACTGGCATAAAAATAAGCACTCAGACCAGTGGAACAGAATAGAGAACCGAGAAATCAACCCATAGACTTACAGCATTGATATTTGATAAAGGCAACAAAAACATACATTGGGGAAAAGACTGCCTTTTCAATAAATATTGCTGGGATAATTGGATATCCATATGCACAAGAATGATACTAGACATGCATATGCCAAAAATATAACTGCACCGTATAGCAAAATCAACACAAAATGGATTAATGATTTTAGTATAAGACCTGAAACTGTAAAACTGCTAAGGGAAAATATAGGGCAAACACTTCAGGAACCAGGACTGGGCAAAGACTTTTTGAGCAAGCACCCAAAAGCACAAGCAACAAAAGAAGAAAAAGTAAATGTAATTATATCAAAATAAAAAGCTTCTGCACAGCAATGGAAACAACAGACTGAAATGACAAACTACATAATGGGAGCAAATATTTGCAAATTATACATCTGACAAGTAATTAATATCCAGAGTATATAAGGAACTCAAGCAACTATACAGTAAAAAAAAATAATAAAATAAAAATAACAAATAACCCAATTAAAAAATAGGTAAAGGGGCTGAATAGGCATTTTTCAAAGGAAGTCAGACAAGTGGCCAACAGGCACCTTAAAATATGCTTTTCAACTTTTAATGGAAATTACAAAAATAATTCTTTGACCTTCATCTCGTAAGTTTTATAATACTATTCAACCAATGCATAGATAGATTGATAGACAGATATAGGTACATAGATGGAGATCCACACATACACATACACACTTCCTAGAAAAACTCAAACTTCCAAAAACCATGCCTGTCCTCAAGGTATAATTAACTAAGTATATTGAGGAAATGCTTAAAATGAAACTTAGCTATCACGATATCAATGGATGTCCTTTAAATTTTACTTAAGTTTTAATTTTTTTTACATATTTATTTAACTATTAATGTCAATAGCTATAATCTCATTCTTCTTACTTGATCAAAACTAAGAACACATGGCCAGGAAAAAGGGGACATGACAAACTTTTATATTGATTTAGTCCTTAAATTTATGTCAAGTGTTTTAAGAATTGGAGACAGTCTTAAATGTCTTACTTGATATTTAATTAACAAATGTATATTAGGGCATGCATTTAACTGTAGGTGAGTCTGGTGTGCTCGGAAGTTACAGTCTTGTACTTATGCCAAATAATAATGTAGGAATCAAAAGACTGAGAGTCTCACTCCAGACTCCCCTTCTATATTAGATACAGACAGTGCCTAAGCTCCTGTTATTTTCCAAAGGCTGAGCTTTTCTCTTTCTCCCTTTGTTAACTTTCTTTTTTCACTATTTTAATTCCTTTCCTAGGAGAGCATGCACAGAAGTAAGGATTGGTGTATCGAGGGTCATCTCAGCTGTATTTTTGCCTCAAAGAAATGACTCTAGGGTGTAACAGAAATCAACCTAAATTAAAGTGGGATTTTTATCTGAACCCCATATATACTAGAGGTAACTATCCATGAAGTCAGAGTTGCATCAGGAACTGATCATATCATAAAGATCAAGCCTAAATACCTGGGTATGAAGTATGAAGATTATTGATATTTGATTTTGGAAGCTGCTATATTTATGCCACTAATTTTTGCTAGGTGTGTTAATTTTAATGACGGGAAAATATCATTTAAAGTGACAGAATTGGCCTTCAAGAAGGGGTAATTAAATTCTTAGAGGAATATTACTATAATTAAAATGTCTAATTAGATGAGAAAATGTTCTTTAGAAGTTTCTATTTAGTAAATTCTAGTTGTACTGATTACCTTGGAAAATTACAATTTGAATTCACTTTATTTTAGTTTTTTGTTTTGTTTTGTTTTGTTTTTTAATATCTTGCTAGAATACCATGGTGAAACATAACAGAAATCTCTAATAACTTCTGCCACCATATATTGCTCATGCAATTTTGAATATGAACTCTGCCTAACTCTACATCCTTCACCCTATTCCTTTGCCTTCCTCCTCTTAAATTTCAAGGATTTACTATAAGAAAACTTGAAAGGAGAGAGACAATACCACAGATCCCCAACGCTGCACTGAATCTTGTAGCTGACTTGCTTCTCTTGCTGGACCTTGTTGCCAAAAATCTTTGATTTTCTCATATTTCATTCAGTAGCATAGACTCTTTAAATACTAAATAAAATGAACCACATGAAACATTTTTCATTTTATTTTCCCATTTTATGAATATTTATGGTTAAAATAGACTAACATTTGAAAAAGGAGTACTGAACAGTAGATAAGACAATTTGTGTGATGTCATGAGATTAATAAATTCAAAATATATCAAGAATATATGGATTATATTCTGAGCATTAAATGAGGGTACTTCAAAAAGGTTTTGGAAAAATAGAATTAAGAGATAACACAAATCTTTCTCTGAACTCTTTGAAGTACCCTAATATATACAGTAACATACAATATATAAGTCACTTTTGATTTAGACTTCCCTTGCTAGTATCTCCAGAACCTTACACTCCTGAGGCTTCTCATCATTATTCAGTGTCTGCTGCATTACTTGAAGAGTAGTGAGGAGGAAATGAAACTGTTTTTTCTCAGTTCAATCTTTTTTTTTTATTGAAACAGAGTTGAGTATACATATTTGTGGGGTACAGAATTGAATATCAATACCTGTGTGCAGTATGTGATGATCAAATCAGGATAAGTAGTATATTCATCATTACAAAACATAATCATTCTTTGTTATCCTTAACCATTTTCTCACTATTCCCCTCCCTCTCTCCCTTTCTCACCTCTAGTAATCACAGTTCTGCTCTGTCCTTTGGAGAGCTCAAAGTATTTTTGTGAATGTTACATCTTTCCTTCTTTCTTTCTTTCTTTCTTTCTTTCTTTCTTTCTTTCTTTCTTTCTTTCTTTCTTTCTTTCTTTCTTTCTTTCTTTCTTTCTTTCCTTCCTTCCTTCCTTCCTTCCTTCCTTCTTTCTTTCCTCCCTTCCCTTTCCTTCCCTTCCTTTCCCTTCCCTTCCCTTCCCTTCCCTTCCCTTCCCTTCCCTTCCCTTCCCTTCCCTTCCCTCTCTCCATCCCTCCCCCCCTTCCTTCCTTCCTTGCTTCCTTCTTTCCACTTATGAATGATGACATCTGTGTCTGGCTTATTTCACTTAACCTAATTTTCTCCAAGCTCATCTGTGTTGCTGCGAATGGCAGAATTGCATGCTTTTTTATGGCTGAGTATTATTCCATTGTGAATATACATCACATTTTCCTTCTCCAGTTGCCCTTTGTACACATAAACCTAAAGACTGTACCAGAAAACTCTTAGAGCTAATAAACAAATTCAGTAAAGTTGCAGGATACAAAATCAATATACAAAAGTCAGTATTGTTTTTATACTCCAACAATGAACTAGCAAAAAAAAAAAAAAAAAATCAAGAAAGCAAGCCAGTTTATAATAACTACCAATAAAATAAACTACCTAGGAATAAACTTAACTAAGGAGGTGAAAGATCTCTACAATGAAAACTCCACATCACTGCTAAAAGAAATTAAAAGGACACAAAAATGAAAGACATTCCATGCTCATGGATTGGAAGAATGAACATTGTGAAAATGTCCATACTACCCAAAGCCATCTACAGATTCAGTGCAATCCCCATCAAAATACCAATGATAGTCTTCACAGAAATACAAAAACAATCCATATGGAACAATAAAAGTCCCCAAATAGCCAAAGCAATCCTGAGCAAAGAATAAAAATAAATAAATAAAGCCAGAGGCATAACACCACCTGACTTTGAATTATACTGTAAAGCCATAGTAACCAAACAGGATGGTACTGGCATAAAAACAGATACATGGACCAATGTAACAGCATAGAGAACCCAGAAATCAACCCACGTACTTACACCCAAATGATCTTTGACAAAGGCAGAAGAACATTCACTGGGGAAAGGACACCCTCTTCAGTAAATGGTGCAGGGGAAACAGGTCAATCTTTTTGTTATCATTTTATTTTAAATATAAGATATGCTGAATTAAAAATAAATTAATTTAAAAACATGTATCAATTTTTTTCCCTGCAAGTCTCCAGTTCCTTTAGTGTTTCCTCCATATCTGGAACACGACTTTATCTTTTTTGTTAAAACATCATATTCTTGTTAATTTCTTCACCTTTTTAGACTCAATTAATACTAAACAACCTGTTGTATATTTTTTCATAATTTGACATTTCTCAGATTGTTATTATATACATGCAGTTTTTCACATTGAAAATTCACATTGTAACAGTGTATTTATCAGATGTTGGTAATGGTTATAATCTGCCTCACATCCAGCATTGCACCATTTAGTAAATTCTTCACTAACAAATTGACTATTCAATCATCTCCATCCATATTTCCATCCATCAAGAAGCATTTCCTCATTACTTAATATTCTGTTTTGGTTTCCATGGAGGGGGGGGGGGGGACCTCTGAGGTGGCCAGTAGTACAGGCTGAGTTTGGCAAGTTTGTTGAGGGAGAGTAAAAAACAAAAAATAAAAATTAATAAATTTATGTTCTTGAATTTTACCAAGTGGAAATAAGGAAATAAGAATACAATTATTATAATTTGACTTAATGCAATCTATATGTTATCAATTAATTATTACTTAACAAGACATTATGCTAGGAATTCTGTTGCATGTTAATCTATATTTACACCTTTGCCAAATCAAAGTATTGACAAACTTTGCAATTTGAACACAGCCTGATTATTCCTAACTATAAACTCCAGTCAAGTACCAATTTTTGCATTCGGGGTATTAGGATGTCCATGCATAGGTAATTCCCAAGATGAGAATAACTTAATTCTTTTTTTTTTTTCGTTAAATTTTTATTTTGTCAATGTACACTGTATATGATTATTATGGC
>NW_007726692.1:269424-278463 GCF_000696425.1 Galeopterus variegatus | reverse complement strand
TTGAGACTTGATTTGTGTCCTAATATGTGATCTATCCTGGAGAATGATCCATGTACTGATGCGAAGAATGAATATTCTGTGGTTGTTGGATGGAATGTTCTGTAGATATCTGCCAAGTTGAATTGGTCTATAGTATTGTTAAGATCTTGTATTTCTCTGTTGATTCTTTCTCTTTTCATCATGCTGTCTAGCTGAGTTTTCTTGTATCTCATTCAGTTTCTTTAGAATTATCACTCGAAATTCCTTGTCATTCATTTCAAGGGCTTCTTGTTCTATAGTATCTAGAGTTTGAGATTTATTAACTTTTGTGGTGTACTTTCTTGGTTTTTTGTGTTTCTGGTATTTTTTTTTTGGATGTTTATTCATCTTGGCAGGGGGTTTCACTGTGCTCAGCTTTGACCCTATTAGCTGACTAAGTTGTGGTTGTGTTTGTCAATTTGGTATGGCTACCTCTGTGACTGCTCAGTTGGCTTCTAGTGTCTTGTGTGTGTGGTTGCCTCAGGTCTTGGGCCCCTCCGGGGAGCCAACTCTCTGTTCAGCTTGGACTCTGCTTGGCTGCTAGATCACGGGGTGGTACCGCAGGGTGTGTGGTCTCTTTTGAGCTTCCACTTCCCGTGTAGGAGTTCTTCCTTTTCCGTGTGTTCTGGCCCTGGCTGCTGGATCATGCCCTGGCAGCCCCACAGGGTGTGTGTTTTCTGCCAAGTCTCTGCCTCCCTAGCTGGATGTCTCTGTGTGCACTAGGCAGGGCTGTTGGACCTCACAGAGGTGGCCCGCAGGGTGTGTGTTTTCTGCTGAGTCTCCGCCTCCCTAATCGGCCACCTCCCTGCTCTGTGCGCTCTTGACTAAGCTGGAGCATGTCTTCTGCAACCCTCGTCTATCAGCCGGGCCTTCAAGCCCCTGCTCGGCTCCGCCCCTCCCAGGAGGTCTTTCAGGTTTCTGCTAGTCGTAGACAACCGATCGCTCTGGGTGGCTTTGCAGCACTGTATAGGGCTTTCTCAGGACTAATCACCTTCCTCCTGTTACTGCAGTTATCTGTGTGCTTGTCTTATCTCCCACATCGGAGCGTGAGCTCCTCGGGGGAGGAGCCCACAGCACACAGTTCCTCTTTGATCCCCCCAGCGTGGACTGACTCTGGTGCCCACCTGCAGTCAGCTCTTCAGCAGGTTCAAGCGAGCTCAGGAGCACTCCAATCACACTTTTCCTAATCAGAAATCAGTTAGGCGTTTTTCCAAACTGATGGCCACAGAGATGATATCTGCCTCCCTGTAACAGGAAGTTTACCAGGGGCGGAGCCCAGGGTGCGGTGGAGTGATAATCTGCCCAGCCCACTCTTCACTGACCTCCTGACGCTGGCCGGTTCTCCCCCTGCCACTAGCCCCACCAGAGAACCACGGGGGGAATGGGATGGGAGGCCGGCCACAGGCCCCAGGAGGCCCCGTGCCGGGGCAAGGAAGTGGGAAGGCTCAGTGAGGAGCCGAGCTGGGTGAGGAGGGCAGGCCTAGCCGAGCCGGCCTGCTCCGCCCCCACCTGAGAAAATGGAGGCATCCCCTGGCTGGTGACTGGCCCAGTGGTGTAGGCGGAAGCTGGACGGGCATCTGCCCCGCATGCAGGGCCTGGCTGGGGGTCACTCACAGAGCTGAGCTTGCCGAGCAGCTCCCTCTCCATTTCTGTGTTGTCGCAGTCTCAGTTCTCAGCCACTCCTGCCTCGGGCTGCTCACTCGGTCCCGCAGTGCGTCTCGGACGCTCCCAGGAATCCTCTTTTATGCCGGCCCTAAACCTCGAGTCTGTAGTTGCTTTTTTATAGTTGTAGATTAGTTGATCAAAGACTTATTCAATTTTGTTGCTCTTGTAAGTGCAAGTAGCACTCTGGCAGCACAGCTCACACCTCTCAGGCTCACACCGTCTTCTGGTGCCCCTGCTCCTGACCCGTCGCCATCTTGACTCCAGTTACAGAGGCTGGGGAGTTCAAAGTCCAGGGAACACATCTGGTGAAGGTCTTGGTGGTGGCAACAGTGACCCAGGGGTCTCACATGGCAGAAAATGGTGGATCAGAGAGCTCAAAGATATATTTTGTAAGGATTTTTTTATTGGTCTCATTTGGAAATAATTGTAACTTCACTGGAATAATAGGATGGCATCAAGTGACAACCTGAAATTTTTAAACCTGGACAGCTTCACATTGGACTTCCCTCAGAACCATCCTGAGATCTTGATAAAGTGCTATTTGCCATCTCACGTGGCAGAGGAAGTTATCTCTTCTCCTAGCCAGTCTTTATAAATGTGGCTATTTTTTGATAATTATCATGGAGAATTTTTTGATAATGGAGGGACACTCTAAGAGAAACCAAATGGCCAAGAACGGAATGGAAAGAAAGCCGGATGGACTTTTATTATGACTGACAATTGGTTTCACTGAATACATATTTTCTGTTCTTTTCTAGATTATAAGCAGCAGCTTGAAAGCATTTGTTTTATACATCTTTCTCTGTGTCAAGTTGCCTTGCATCTATTATGCAGAAAATCTCCTAACATTTTATTTTATTTCATTTTTAATTTAATTTCCACAAATAAGTGAGAACATGTGATATTTCTCTTTCTGTCCCTGACTTGTTTCACTTAATATTATTCTCTCTAGGTCCATCCATGTTGTTGCAAATGACAGTATTTCATTCTTCTTTATGGCAGAGTAGTATTCCATTGTGTAGATATACCACAATTGATTTCCTAACATTTTAAACTAGCAAGTGGAAGTTCCATAAGGGCAGCTTAAATGGTGGCAAAGTGGAAGTAACCATGATGAAATAAACTTGACCTATACAACATCTAAAATAATATGCCATTATAAAAATATTCCTGATTGATTTTCAGAGTGAGCTTTGACTGAAAAGCAGCAATGGAAATTTGCCAAGATTAGTTTCTTAATTCGGTATCTATGAATTTTTAGCACATATGACTGACAAATATCAGACCTGAACTTGTACATAATATTTGCTTGCACTGTGGCAAATGCAAACCAATTTTCCTCCTGTCTTTTGATCTTTCCTATGCTGTTGACTTGTAGAGAATAATTGGTAAGTGTTATGGATAGCAGGCAGTGTGACTTTGTAGTTTACTATTTGTTCTCCTTGAAGAATCATTATTTTCTTAGTCTATGTCAGTTTTTATTCAATCTGCTTAAAATATCAGGCATCATTTCTTTTATAAAATTATTGGGAATGAGAAATCACTCTGATGAAATGTCAAATGTGCTGAATAAATAAATTAATTAATTAATATGAACAATAGAACTTATCTTCAAGTCATGCTAAACATCCTAAAACGTCCACTGTTTTTGACAAAAAATAAATAAAGTTATTTATGGATTTATGGCCCCAGGTCTAACCTGAGTAAAATGTGTTTGTGTCCTATGGCATTTTCCTACAATACCCTATATAAAAAGGCACAATAAGGTACATTCTGGAGTCAGAGTATCTGAGTTCAAATGCCACTTCTGTCACTTATTTGCTGTTATGACATTGAGTGAACTATTTAACTGCTTTGAGCCTCAGTTTCTCTCATTTGTAAAATGGAAATTACTTGTATCTATCTTACATGACTGTGTGGAAGATTGTCTGAGGCAATAAATACAAAGTTTTTGGAACAGTGTCTCACATCTGTGTTCAACAAATGTTAACATCATTTTACATTTTTTAACAATTTTTATCATACCTCATTCATCTTATGTGATAATGTAGTTGTACAGGTGCTTAGGGGTGATAGAAACTGCTTCCTAATTATTTAGTTATTGCTTATTAACTCCATTAATTATTTTATAAGAGATTTAAGTCACTTTTATTTTACTAATCCCTTCATTTAACTTCTCATTTGCAGAGATTTCCACATATCTCCATAATCCAGTCAATTACAAACATCCTTCCCTCGTTTGCTAAAGTGGATTTTTGGAATGGTAATGTTTAGAAGCTAACATTTTCTAGTAATCTAAGCAGTGGATGGAATGTGGAAATCTAAGAATCTATTTGATACATTATCATCTTATTTGGATTGTGGTATAATCAAATTAACAAAATGTAGAAAATAAGATAATTGAAAACCTTCAAGTTTTTGTTGGATGTTCTAGAAGCGCATTGTGAGGTGTGAATGCAATGAATGTTCTAGAACAGTGGTAAGTATACTTTTTCCATAAAGGGACAGAGAGTAATTATTTCAGGCTTTGCAGCCATCCATTTTCTGTTACAAGTACTCAACTCTGACTTTAGTTCGAAAGCACCATAGATAACATGTACATGAATGAGTGTGACAGGGTTCCAATAAAACCACGTTTATGGATACTGAATTTTGAATGTTATAATTTTGAATTTTCCTCTGTCCTTTCAATTTTAACCATTTAAAAAAGTAAAATCTATTTTAGTGAATGAACTATATAAAATGAATGCCTGGCTGGATTTGGCCTACAGGCCATAGTTTGTCCATACCTGTTTTGGAAGCACTTTGTGAGACATGAAGGAATGTTTTCTGCAACTGAAAACCATGAAAATCCTGTCATGTTGACAGCCTTAGTTGAGATTCTTTGAACTTCATACCCTCCCATTTATTTATTTTCCTTCAGCTCACTTTACAGAAGTGTTTTGATTCGACACTCTTTAGATTCAATTTTCTTGGTCAGGATGCTTTCACTACTGTTAAAGAAACTAAAATAATTCTGGCTGCAAGGTTTTTACACTGATACAAAACAAACAAGAGTCAAGAAAGTGAATTACTGCAAATTCCTCATATTTAGAAAACAAAAATTACATGAAAGCAAAAATTCCTCAAAAAATTACTACTTCATTCATATATTCAATAAACATTAAAAATGCATAGTAGGTGCAAGACACCTTGGCACAGAGAAAGATGCATAAAACAACTGCTTTCAAGTTGCTGCTTACACTCCACAAGATAACATAAAATATGTATACCAATAACTATAATGCAAGAAAGAATGTAGTAAATGCTATAATACTCATAGTAGTATATAATAGTAATATATAAAATAAGCCATAGAGAATGCTACTATTTTGTATATAGTAGTATAATACTAGTATATCCAATAAGCCATAGATAAAATAATTTGTAAAGTAAATGAGAAAAAAAAATTACTTACAAAAATAAGGGTACAAAACTGTACCTTTAGTCCCAATATGATAACTACTGATGCATAGTGTGTGTATGTGTGACAGACACACTTATTTTTCTGGGTAATAATTATGTACCTAGTAGTTTCATAAATAGCTAGCTGCTCCTCCATATATACAGGGGAAATATTTATGTTAAGGTAAGGTCCAGATACGTAAAGGTAGTGTTGCCATCCAGCATTTGCTTTTAGAGTCCTGTGACAATAATTTTTCAGTTTTGCTTTAGGACTCTTTATGATATGTCCCTTAAGTCAACAAGTATAATTTAAGAAGTATTAGAAAAACACCTCTTGGTCCAAATATTCTGTCCTTACCCATCTTTCCAATTTCCACATTTATTTTTGGAGAATACTTCACTTTTTTCATGGTAGTCATTGTCTTTTGTTAAGCTATAAATGGTGGTGGCCTCTCTGCTACTGTTTTCAATAGGAACAAGTTCATTTTCAGACCTCTGATATAGTTTTCCATATGTTGTTAGTTTTTTGGGGGGGTGAGGGGAAGAACACGTAAAATGAGATCTTCTCTCAATAAATTTTTAAGTGCACAATATAGGATTTTGTTAACTATAGGCACAATGTTGTACAGCAAATCTCTAGAATTTGTTCTTCTTGTACAACTGAAATTTTATACCCATTGAATAGCAATTCCCCATTTCCCCTAGCCTCCTGTCACAGGCAACCACCTTTCTATTCCCTATGTCTATGAGTCTAACTATTTTAAATACCTCATAAAAGTGGGATCATGCAGTATTTTTCATGCTGTGACTAGCTAATTCACTTAACACAGTGTCCTCCATGTTCATCCAGGTTGTCACATATGACAGAATTTTTCTTTTTACCATTTCAAGGAAGATTTATTTTTTGTAGAAATAAAATTTATTTTAATTTTTTAAAGTTTTTTTTATTTACTTATTTTTTATTTTTAAAGATTATACATATTCATAGGGCAAAGAGCTGGCCATCAGCACCCGTGCACAATATATGGTGATCAGATCACTAATATCAGCATGTTCACCACCTCAAATTGCAATTATTCCCTGTGTCCCCTACCCACTTTCTCCCTGACCCCTCTCTTCCTCCCCCCAACCCCTAGTAATCCTAGGGCGGTTCTCTCCCTCTGCAAGTGCTCTCCCACTATGGTCTTTCCTTCCTTCATTCTTTCTCTCTTAGCTCCCATTTATGAGTGAGGACATGCAGTATTTTCCCCTCCATGCCTGGCTTATTTCACTTAACATTATTTTCTCCAAGCTTATCCATGCTGCAGCAAATGGCAGAATTTCATTTGACTTTTATTTTATGGCTGAGTAGTATTCTGTTGTGTATATATACCACATGTTCTTTATCCAGTTATCAATCGATGGAAATTCTGGTTGGTTCCAGATCTTGGTTATTGTAAATAGAGCTGCAAGGAACATGAAAATCTATGTATCCCTTCAACATGAAAATTTCTATTCCTTTGGGTTATATACCCAAAAGTAGGATTGCTGGATCATATGGTAGATCTATCTGTAGTTGTTTGAGAAACCTTCATACTTTTTTCCATAGTGGCTGTGCTAATTACAGTCCCAACATTAATGTTGAAGAGTTCTCCTTTCCCTGCATCCTTGCTAACATTTGTTATTCTTAGTCTTTTTTATTACATCCAGTCTAACTAGGGTGAGATGATATTTCAGTGTAGTTTTGATTTGCATTTCCCTGATGATTAGTGATTTTGAGCATTTTTTCAAGTACCTGGTGGCCATTTATTTATTTTCCTTCAGCAAATGTCTATTCAACTCTTTTGCCCATTTTTCATTTGGTTTATTCATTATTTTACTATGAGTTTCCTGTATATTGTGGTTATTAATCCTCTGTTGGATGTATAGTTTACAGATGTTTTCCCATTCTGTAGGAGGTATTTTCACTCTGTTGATGGTTTCCTATGCTGTGCAGAAGCTTTTTAATTTGATATAATCCCATTTGTTTATTTTTCCCTTTGTTGCTTTTGCTTTTGGGGTCCTACTTCTGGAAGTGTTTCCTCTTTGTTTTTCTTCAGTAGTTTTATAGGTTCAAGTCTTATACTTAAGTATTTAATCCATTTTGAATTGATTTTGGTATATGGTAAGAGGTACAGTCTAGATTCATTCTCCTGCATGTTGATGTCCAATTTTCCCAGCACCATTCATTGAAGAGGCTGTCGTTTCCACGATGTCTGTTCTTGTTGCCATTGTCAAAGATCAGTTGTCTGTAAGTATGTGGGTTGATCTCTGAGTTCTCTATTCTGTTACATTGGTCCAAGTGTCTATTATTATGCCAGTACCATCCTGTTTTGTAGATGGACATTTAGGTTAATTCCATATCTTGGCTATCTGTTACAGACACAGAAGTTACTACATCAAACCAAAAAAATTTTGCACACAAAGGAAACAATCATAGCAAAAAGACAACCTACACAATAGCAGAATATATTTGCAATTTATACATCTGATAAGGGGTTAATATCCAAAATATATAAGGGAACCAACTCTTATATTTGTTGTTATTTTCTATTGTTTTTCTATTCCCTATTTTATTTATTTTTGATGTAATCTCTATTATTCCTTCCTTCTGCTAACTATGGGCTTAGATTATTTTTATTTTTCTTAGTTTCTTGAGGAGTAAAGTCAGGTTTTTTATTTGAGTTATATATTCATTTTATTAAAAGTGTTTATAGTTATGAACTTCCCTCTCGGTACTGCTTTTGCTGCATCTTGTAAGCTTTCTTATGGTGTATTTTTATTTCATCATCTATTCTAATTTCTCTGTGATTTATAATTCCCCTGTGATTTCTTATCTGACCCATTGGTTGCTGAAGACTGTGTTATTTACTTGCCTCATATTTGTGAATTTTCCAGGTTTCTTTCTCTTATTGATTTCTAGTTTCATTTCATTATGGTCAGAAAAGATAATTGGTATTATTTCAACCTCCTCAACTTGTTAAGACCAGCTTTGTGACCTAACATGTAATCTCTTCTGATGGATGTTCCTTATTGTCTTGAGAAGAATGTGTATTTTCCTGCTGTTGGGTGAAATGTTTTTTATGTGTCCGTTAGGTTCATTTGGTCTATAGTATTGTTTGAGTTTGCTGTTTTCTTATTGATTTTCTGTCTGAATGTTCTATTTGTTACAGAATATGTGGCATTGAAATCTCCTACAATATATTGCTTTCTCACTTCAGATCTTTTAATGTTTGCTTTAAATATATATAGATGCTCTGATATTATGTCCATATATACTTATAATTCTTATATCTTATTCATGAATTGATCATTTTTTCACTATGTAATCACCTTCTTTGTCTCTTGTGACAGTTTTTGACTTAAAGTCTCTTTTGCCTGAAATAACTATGTCAATTCCTGATCTTTTTTGGTTACCACTTGCATGGAATATCTCTTTTCATCCCTTCACTTTAAGCCTATGTGTGTTCTTAAAGGTAAAGTGAATCTCTTCCAGGCAGCATGTGGTTGGACCTTGCTTTTTGAATCCATTCAGCCACTCTGTCTTTTAATTGAAGGGTTTAATCCATTTATATTTAAAGTGTTATTGGTAGGTAAGGACTTACTATTGACATTTCATTAATTGTTTTTGTCTGTCTTGCAGTTCTATTGTTCCTCTTTCTTCTTGCTGGTTTCTTTTTGTTTAGTTAATTTCTTTATAGGAGTATGCTTTGATTTCTTTCTGTTTTTCTTTTGTATGTATCTTCTATAGGTATTTTTTTGTGGTTATATGAGGCTACAAAAAATATCTTATAGTTATAGCTGTCTACACACACATACATACACACACACACACACACTCTCACACACACACAAATAAAACAAACAAACAACAACAACAAAAAAAACGGGGGG